>NC_080024.1:67605000-67905000 GCF_030020395.1 Manis pentadactyla | reverse complement strand
TTTACAAACACCAACGGATAACTCATCAATAAATGACAAAATATACAACACACAAAGAATCACTCAACGCACACGACACGCAAGTCACCACCACACACATCACACGTTGCACGCCACACAGAGAAAAGTACACAGAACAATGTACTCAACAAGCAGTGAAGAACCCAATACCACACATGGCACATGCACAACACACACAACACGGACAACACACAGCACACAGAAAATAAACGAGACGCACAGATCACAGACAACACGGCACAAAACACACAAGAACACACAGCGCACACAGCATAGCAAACCAGAATACACACAGGTTCACAAAACAAACACCACAAATCGTTCACTACCATACACTCACAACACAAACAGCACCCCACACACACGCGCGCGACAAACCCAGAAGGCCCAACACATATCAAACACACACAGCACTCAGTAAAAAACACGTAACACACCACCCACGCAGAAAGACATTAAAAAAGGAACAACAGAGCCCACACAACACAACGCCCACAAAACTGCACATCACAATAGCACAAGCAACACACACTACATACAACAACCACAATACAACACACATAAAACAACACACACAACACACATGCAAATCACCCACAACACGCAAAGCCAGTTTACCTACAACCTCCCAACACACAAACAGCACATCACACTACGCGGACCCCACACACACCGGGCACATAACTGCACACAATTCACATGAACCACGGTTCTCAGAGTAATCACAACACACACAGTGAGGCACACAGGCCAAGCATGGCCACACACAGTACACACATAACAAATTACGCTCATTACTCCAAACGCCAACCACACGCACAAATCACAGTCACACATGCAAAACGCACACCACACATACCGAACATACAAACCCACATTGAAGACACACGTATACCACAACAAAAAGAACACCGAATCTAAGCAGCACACATTTCACGCACGACTCCAAACACACATGAAACCTGCAGCGCACAGAGCCGCACAGAATGCACAAGGCCAAACACACAACATATACACAAAGCTATCAGTCATAGCCCACGGTATCTCACTCAACTTGCAAAACACACAGACCACCCAACACACAAATACGCAACACACAGGCAAGAATACACGCAACACAAGCACAAATAACAGAGCAGCACATCCCACGACACACACAAGCATCACACACAGAAATTGATATCACAACTCATAACAGTACACAGCACCCTGCATTAACAAAGCAACACACACAGGACAACGCAACCACTACATACCACACGTAAGGCCCCAAACGACACACACTCTAGGAGCCCCCACAACGCGCACAAGAAACACCCACAAACACGTACAGAGAGAACACACAGAACCTCCCAACACGCACACAGCACATCACGGAAAACAACATACAGCGCAAACATCACAGGACGTCAAGGCACACACAGTTCACACAAATCACAGTTCAGTGAGTACACACAACAAGCACAGTGAGGCACACTAACAAGCACAACCACACACAGACGACACATCTCACATCACACACATAACTCAAATCCAACGCACACACAGCCTCTCAAACACAGCCAAACACAAATCACAATCACACACGCAAAACAGGCACACCACACACGAAACCACATGAAAAGCACACAACCAACAAAAACCCACATAGCGCCACATTTCACACACTACGCACCACACACACAGTCACGCACAGACACCCCGCACTCATATCCAGCCACGGGCTGCACTACGCAAAGCGCACACGCACGAGACCCAAAATGTAGCAATACAAGTCACAAGGCACACACCAGACACATCAAAGCACACAATTTCTCACAACACACATGAACCACATTCCACAGAGCGCCCACAGCACACCCAATTAGGCACATTTAACAAGCACAACCACGCACAGACAACACATCTCACATCACACACGAAGCAAGCAAACACCCACACATACACTCAAACACAACCACACACAAGTCACAACCACACGCTCAAAGCACACACCACACACAACACATGCCGATTGACATGCAAAAAACACACAAACCACAAAGAGAGCACTGAATTTGTGAAACCCTCATTTCACACACTACACATACCACACAAAACACACATAAGTCGTACAGCACACAGAGCCTCCCAGAACACACAGTGCAAAGCGCACAACATATACACAGTGCATATTAGACACAACACAGTTAGTATCCCACACAACACGTAAAACACACAGATGACACAACACACACACACAATACTCAAAACAGGTAAGAGTACACACAACGCACAGGCATCTGAGAACACAACACATTGCACGTCACGCAACACACGTGCGGTCGCATCCCTCATTAAACATGAAACCGAAAACCGTTCACAGACTATTGCAACATTCCCAACCACGAACACAACATGCTACACAAATGACGCCGAACATGCCACACACAAAGGCACAATCCAAGCACACAACACCCCACACAGAACCACCCTCAACCGCACAGGTCACACAGCACTCCACAGGGAAATACACGCAGAACACACACTACAAACAACAAAGTACCCAAACTGCACACGTCACATACACAACAGTCACAGCACAGAAGGAACGCAACACACAGTAAAACACACACAACCACATTAACACCGCCCCGCACACTAAACCAGCAGATCACCGACATCACAGCAAAAAGTCACACAATAACACAGCATGCGAAATGTAACACGACACAGAATACACACACAATCACTCAACAGACACAACAAAACACACCCTGCCATATACACAAAAGACAAACAAGGCACCTCACACATAACACCAAACCCAACAAACACAAAACACATCACAGAAAAGACGCACAACAAAAACATTGCGCACACGACACACACATTAAAAGAAACACATCAATGCATTACCACAACACCCGAAGTAGTACACAAATCACAGATCAATGCAGCACACAACACACACAAACATCACACACGAATTACACATCACACCTCATAACACACACAAAACCCTGCATTGACAACACAGCACACGGAGTGAAGTGAAGCAACCACTACGTACCACACATTAAGAAGCCACACACTCAGGGGATAACAAAAAACACAACACCCACTAACACAATGATACGGAGAACACACACAAACTCAAGTCACAAACAACACAACATATGAAACAACACACACCACATACATCACAGGACACAAAGGCACCCATTTCTCACAAATCGCATTTAACCATGTACACACCACTCACACAATGAGGCACACTACACAAGCAGAACCGCATACAGAGAACACATCTCAACTCACACTCACAGCAACCAATTACACACAAAACCTCTCAAACACAGCCAAACACGTATCGCACACGCACACGCAAGACACACACTGCGCATACACAAAACACACAGCCAATAGTAAACGCACATAGCACACATTTCACACACTGCACACCCCACGTACCACCGCACACAGGCACCCCACACACACATATACACACGGGCACGCCTGCACAATGCACTCACCCCCCCACCCCACACACACACACAAAACTCAAAATGTATATCGACCCAACAGACAGTCGCAGGGCTCACACCAGACACAACAGAGCCCATATTTCTCATAAAACACAGAGACCACATCTGGCAGAGTACATGCAGCAAACACAACGAGGCACACTGAGCAAGCACAACCACACACGCACAACACATTTCGCATCACACACGTAACAACCACACCACACTCAGCCACTCAAACACAACCACACACGAGTCACAATCACATACGCAAAACACACACAACACTCACAAATCCATATTCGAAACACACGAGACCAACAAAGAAGACAAATAGCACACATGGCCCATACAGCACGCTACACACACAACCACGCACGGACACACCACACATACATTCTCACACAGGAGCATAACGCAGAACACACACATAACACAGATGCATGCAAAAACAAAAGTCAAAAGACACACACCACACACCTCAAGGCACATAACTTCTCAGAACACACGCGAGAAACATTGCTCAGGCTACGTATGGCACACACCATGAGGCATACTAGACAAGCACAACCACGCACAGTCAACACATCTCTCATCACGTGCATAACTCAAACCGCCAAGCACCACACACAACCTCTCTAACACAGCAACACACAAATCACAATCCCACACACCAAGCAGGCACAACACATACAAATCCACACACAACCAACGAAAACACACACAACACACCTATGAGGCACTACACACAACACTCAAAACGACAAGCATGCAATACAGAGCACACGCGGACCCACACGCAGACAGCCCGTGTCAAAACACACAGAAGCACACCCACACCAAATACACACTCAGAGCACGTCAGACACAACGCAAAGCTGGCATCACACAGGATGCTCTAAATACACAGAGCCCCCAACGTCTACCCTGTACGTAACACCCAGAAAGCGAATAGACAGCACTCACACAACCCAGAACGCAGGACATAACGCAACAGACAACAGAAAGACCAGACACGTTACACACGAAACAGGACACAGGAAGCCACACAGCAAACACATTTACAAACACCAACGGATAACTCATCAATAAATGACAAAATATACAACACACAAAGAATCACTCAACGCACACGACACGCAAGTCACCACCACACACATCACACGTTGCACGCCACACAGAGAAAAGTACACAGAACAATGTACTCAACAAGCAGTGAAGAACCCAATACCACACATGGCACATGCACAACACACACAACACGGACAACACACAGCACACAGAAAATAAACGAGACGCACAGATCACAGACAACACGGCACAAAACACACAAGAACACACAGCGCACACAGCATAGCAAACCAGAATACACACAGGTTCACAAAACAAACACCACATATCGTTCACTACCATACACTCACAACACAAACAGCACCCCACACACACGCGCGCGACAAACCCAGAAGGCCCAACACATATCAAACACACACAGCACTCAGTAAAAAACACGTAACACACCACCCACGCAGAAAGACATTAAAAAAGGAACAACAGAGCCCACACAACACAACGCCCACAAAACTGCACATCACAATAGCACAAACAACACACACTACATACAACACCCACAATACAACACACATAAAACAACACCCACAACACACATGCAAATCACCCACAACACGCAAAGCCAGTTTACCTACAACCTCCCAACACACAAACAGCACATCACACTACGCGGACCCCACACACACCGGGCACATAACTGCACACAATTCACATGAACCACGGTTCTCAGAGTAATCACAACACACACAGTGAGGCACA
This sequence comes from Manis pentadactyla, assembly GCF_030020395.1. Taxonomy (NCBI): domain Eukaryota; kingdom Metazoa; phylum Chordata; class Mammalia; order Pholidota; family Manidae; genus Manis; species Manis pentadactyla. The sequence goes on along the minus strand of NC_080024.1, from coordinate 67,899,646 downwards.
CAGGCCAAGCATGGCCACACACAGTACACACATAACAAATTACGCTCATTACTCCAAACGCCAACCACACGCACAAATCACAGTCACACATGCAAAACGCACACCACACATACCGAACATACAAACCCACATTGAAGACACACGTATACCACAACAAAAAGAACACCGAATCTAAGCAGCACACATTTCACGCACGACTCCAAACGCACATGAAACCTGCAGCGCACAGAGCCTCACAGAATGCACAAGGCCAAACACACAACATATACACAAAGCTATCAGTCATAGCCCACGGTATCTCACTCAACTTGCAAAACACACAGACCACCCAACACACAAATACGCAACACACAGGCAAGAATACACGCAACACAAGCACAAATAACAGAGCAGCACATCCCACGACACACACAAGCATCACACACAGAAATTGATATCACAACTCATAACAGTACACAGCACCCTGCATTAACAAAGCAACACACACAGGACAACGCAACCACTACATACCACACGTAAGGCCCCAAACGACACACACTCTAGGAGCCCCCACAACGCGCACAAGAAACACCCACAAACACGTACAGAGAGAACACACAGAACCTCCCAACACGCACACAGCACGTCACGGAAAACAACATACAGCGCAAACATCACAGGACGTCAAGGCACACACAGTTCACACAAATCACAGTTCAGTGAGTACACACAACAAGCACAGTGAGGCACACTAACAAGCACAACCACACACAGACGACACATCTCACATCACACACATAACTCAAATCCAACGCACACACAGCCTCTCAAACACAGCCAAACACAAATCACAATCACACACGCAAAACAGGCACACCACACACGAAACCACATGAAAAGCACACAACCAACAAAAACCCACATAGCGCCACATTTCACACACTACGCACCACACACACAGTCACGCACAGACACCCCGCACTCATATCCAGCCACGGGCTGCACTACGCAAAGCGCACACGCACGAGACCCAAAATGTAGCAATACAAGTCACAAGGCACACACCAGACACATCAAAGCACACAATTTCTCACAACACACATGAACCACATTCCACAGAGCGCCCACAGCACACCCAATTAGGCACATTTAACAAGCACAACCACGCACAGACAACACATCTCACATCACACACGAAGCAAGCAAACACCCACACATACACTCAAACACAACCACACACAAGTCACAACCACACGCTCAAAGCACACACCACACACAACACATGCCGATTGACATGCAAAAAACACACAAACCACAAACAAAGAGAGCACTGAATTTATGAAACCCTCATTTCACACACTACACATACCACACAAAACACACATAAGTCGTACAGCACACAGAGCCTCCCAGAACACACAGTGCAAAGCGCACAACATATACACAGTGCATATTAGACACAACACAGTTAGTATCCCACACAACACGTAAAACACACAGATGACACAACACACACACACAATACTCAAAACAGGTAAGAGTACACACAACGCACAGGCATCTGAGAACACAACACATTGCACGTCACGCAACACACGTGCGGTCGCATCCCTCATTAAACATGAAACCGAAAACCGTTCACAGACTATTGCAACATTCCCAACCACGAACACAACATGCTACACAAATGACGCCGAACATGCCACACACAAAGGCACAATCCAAGCACACAACACCCCACACAGAACCACCCTCAACCGCACAGGTCACACAGCACTCCACAGGGAAATACACGCAGAACACACACTACAAACAACAAAGTACCCAAACTGCACACGTCACATACACAACAGTCACAGCACAGAAGGAACGCAACACACAGTAAAACACACACAACCACATTAACACCGCCCCGCACACTAAACCAGCAGATCACCGACATCACAGCAAAAAGTCACACAATAACACAGCATGCGAAATGTAACACGACACAGAATACACACACAATCACTCAACAGACACAACAAAACACACCCTGCCATATACACAAAAGACAAACAAGGCACCTCACACATAACACCAAACCCAACAAACACAAAACACATCACAGAAAAGACGCACAACCAAAACATTGCGCACACGACACACACATTAAAAGAAACACATCAATGCATTACCACAACACCCGAAGTAGTACACAAATCACAGATCAATGCAGCACACAACACACACAAACATCACACACGAATTACACATCACACCTCATAACACACACAAAACCCTGCATTGACAACACAGCACACGGAGTGAAGTGAAGCAACCACTACGTACCACACATTAAGAAGCCACACACTCAGGGGATAACAAAAAACACAACACCCACTAACACAATGATACGGAGAACACACACAAACTCAAGTCACAAACAACACAACATATGAAACAACACACACCACATACATCACAGGACACAAAGGCACCCATTTCTCACAAATCGCATTTAACCATGTACACACCACTCACACAATGAGGCACACTACACAAGCAGAACCGCATACAGAGAACACATCTCAACTCACACTCACAGCAACCAATTACACACAAAACCTCTCAAACACAGCCAAACACGTATCGCACACGCACACGCAAGACACACACAGCGCATACACAAAACACACAGCCAATAGTAAACGCACATAGCACACATTTCACACACTGCACACCCCACGTACCACCGCACACAGGCACCCCACACACACATATACACACGGGCACGCCTGCACAATGCACTCACCCCCCCCACCCCACACACACACACAAAACTCAAAATGTATATCGACCCAACAGACAGTCGCAGGGCTCACACCAGACACAACAGAGCCCATATTTCTCATAAAACACAGAGACCACATCTGGCAGAGTACATGCAGCAAACACAACGAGGCACACTGAGCAAGCACAACCACACACGCACAACACATTTCGCATCACACACGTAACAACCACACCACACTCAGCCACTCAAACACAACCACACACGAGTCACAATCACATACGCAAAACACACACAACACTCACAAATCCATATTCGAAACACACGAGACCAACAAAGAAGACAAATAGCACACATGGCCCATACAGCACGCTACACACACAACCACGCACGGACACACCACACATACATTCTCTCACAGGAGCATAACGCAGAACACACACATAACACAGATGCATGCAAAAACAAAAGTCAAAAGACACACACCACACACCTCAAGGCACATAACTTCTCAGAACACACGCTAGAAACATTGCTCAGGCTACGTATGGCACACACCATGAGGCATACTAGACAAGCACAACCACGCACAGTCAACACATCTCTCATCACGTGCATAACTCAAACCGCCAAGCACCACACACAACCTCTCTAACACAGCAACACACAAATCACAATCCCACACACCAAGCAGGCACAACACATACAAATCCACACACAACCAACGAAAACACACACAACACACCTATGAGGCACTACACACAACACTCAAAACGACAAGCATGCAATACAGAGCCCACGCGGACCCACACGCAGACAGCCCGTGTCAAAACACACAGAAGCACGCCCACACCAAATACACACTCAGAGCAGGTCAGACACAACGCAAAGCTGACATCACACAGGATGCTCTAAATACACAGAGCCCCCAACGTCTACCCTGTACGTAACACCCAGAAAGCGAATAGACAGCACTCACACAACCCAGAACGCAGGACATAACGCAAAAGACAACAGAAAGACCAGACACGTTACACACGAAACAGGACACAGGAAGCCACACAGCAAACACATTTACAAACACCAACGGATAACTCATCAATAAATGACAAAATATACAACACACAAAGAATCACTCAACGCACACGACACGCAAGTCACCACCACACACATCACACGTTGCACGCCACACAGAGAAAAGTACACAGAACAATGTACTCAACAAGCAGTGAAGAACCCAATACCACACATGGCACATGCACAACACACACAACACGGACAACACACAGCACACAGAAAATAAACGAGACGCGCAGATCACAGACAACATGGCACAAAACACACAAGAACACACAGCGCACACAGCATAGCAAACCAGAATACACACAGGTTCACAAAACAAACACCACAAATCGTTCACTACCATACACTCACAACACAAACAGCACCCCACACACACACGCGCGACAAACCCAGAAGGCCCAACACATATCAAACACACACAGCACTCAGTAAAAAACACGTAACACACCACCCACGCAGAAAGACATTAAAAAAGGAACAACAGAGCCCACACAACACAACGCCCACAAAACTGCACATCACAATAGCACAAGCAACACACACTACATACAACAACCACAATACAACACACATAAAACAACACACACAACACACATGCAAATCACCCACAACACGCAAAGCCAGTTTACCTACAACCTCCCAACACACAAACAGCACATCACACTACGCGGACCCCACACACACCGGGCACATAACTGCACACAATTCACATGAACCACGGTTCTCAGAGTAATCACAACACACACAGTGAGGCACACAGGCCAAGCATGGCCACACACAGTACACACATAACAAATTACGCTCATTACTCCAAACGCCAACCACACGCACAAATCACAGTCACACATGCAAAACGCACACCACACATACCGAACATACAAACCCACATTGAAGACACACGTATACCACAACAAAAAGAACACCGAATCTAAGCAGCACACATTTCACGCACGACTCCAAACACACATGAAACCTGCAGCGCACAGAGCCGCACAGAATGCACAAGGCCAAACACACAACATATACACAAAGCTATCAGTCATAGCCCACGGTATCTCACTCAACTTGCAAAACACACAGACCACCCAACACACAAATACGCAACACACAGGCAAGAATACACGCAACACAAGCACAAATAACAGAGCAGCACATCCCACGACACACACAAGCATCACACACAGAAATTGATATCACAACTCATAACAGTACACAGCACCCTGCATTAACAAAGCAACACACACAGGACAACGCAACCACTACATACCACACGTAAGGCCCCAAACGACACACACTCTAGGAGCCCCCACAACGCGCACAAGAAACACCCACAAACACGTACAGAGAGAACACACAGAACCTCCCAACACGCACACAGCACGTCACGGAAAACAACATACAGCGCAAACATCACAGGACGTCAAGGCACACACAGTTCACACAAATCACAGTTCAGTGAGTACACACAACAAGCACAGTGAGGCACACTAACAAGCACAACCACACACAGACGACACATCTCACATCACACACATAACTCAAATCCAACGCACACACAGCCTCTCAAACACAGCCAAACACAAATCACAATCACACACGCAAAACAGGCACACCACACACGAAACCACATGAAAAGCACACAACCAACAAAAACCCACATAGCGCCACATTTCACACACTACGCACCACACACACAGTCACGCACAGACACCCCGCACTCATATCCAGCCACGGGCTGCACTACGCAAAGCGCACATGCACGAGACCCAAAATGTAGCAATACAAGTCACAAGGCACACACCAGACACATCAAAGCACACAATTTCTCACAACACACATGAACCACATTCCACAGAGCGCCCACAGCACACCCAATTAGGCACATTTAACAAGCACAACCACGCACAGACAACACATCTCACATCACACACGAAGCAAGCAAACACCCACACATACACTCAAACACAACCACACACAAGTCACAACCACACGCTCAAAGCACACACCACACACAACACATGCCGATTGACATGCAAAAAACACACAAACCACAAACAAAGAGAGCACTGAATTTATGAAACCCTCATTTCACACACTACACATACCACACAAAACACACATAAGTCGTACAGCACACAGAGCCTCCCAGAACACACAGTGCAAAGCGCACAACATATACACAGTGCATATTAGACACAACACAGTTAGTATCCCACACAACACGTAAAACACACAGATGACACAACACACACACACAAAATACTCAAAACAGGTAAGAGTACACACAACGCACAGGCAACTGAGAACACAACACATTGCACGTCACGCAACACACGTGCGGTCGCATCCCTCATTAAACATGAAACCGAAAACCGTTCACAGACTATTGCGACATTCCCAACCACGAACACAACATGCTACACAAATGACGCCGAACATGCCACACACAAAGGCACAATCCAAGCACACAACACCCCACACAGAACCACCCTCAACCGCACAGGTCACACAGCACTCCACAGGGAAATACACGCAGAACACACACTACAAACAACAAAGTACCCAAACTGCACACGTCACATACACAACAGTCACAGCACAGAAGGAACGCAACACACAGTAAAACACACACAACCACATTAACACCGCCCCGCACACTAAACCAGCAGATCACCGACATCACAGCAAAAAGTCACACAATAACACAGCATGCGAAATGTAACACGACACAGAATACACACACAATCACTCAACAGACACAACAAAACACACCCTGCCATATACACAAAAGACAAACAAGGCACCTCACACATAACACCAAACCCAACAAACACAAAACACATCACAGAAAAGACGCACAACCAAAACATTGCGCACACGACACACACATTAAAAGAAACACATCAATGCATTACCACAACACCCGAAGTAGTACACAAATCACAGATCAATGCAGCACACAACACACACAAACATCACACACGAATTACACATCACACCTCATAACACACACAAAACCCTGCATTGACAACACAGCACACGGAGTGAAGTGAAGCAACCACTACGTACCACACATTAAGAAGCCACACACTCAGGGGATAACAAAAAACACAACACCCACTAACACAATGATACGGAGAACACACACAAACTCAAGTCACAAACAACACAACATATGAAACAACACACACCACATACATCACAGGACACAAAGGCACCCATTTCTCACAAATCGCATTTAACCATGTACACACCACTCACACAATGAGGCACACTACACAAGCAGAACCGCATACAGAGAACACATCTCAACTCACACTCACAGCAACCAATTACACACAAAACCTCTCAAACACAGCCAAACACGTATCGCACACGCACACGCAAGACACACACAGCGCATACACAAAACACACAGCCAATAGTAAACGCACATAGCACACATTTCACACACTGCACACCCCACGTACCACCGCACACAGGCACCCCACACACACATATACACACGGGCACGCCTGCACAATGCACTCACCCCCCCACCCCACACACACACACAAAACTCAAAATGTATATCGACCCAACAGACAGTCGCAGGGCTCACACCAGACACAACAGAGCCCATATTTCTCATAAAACACAGAGACCACATCTGGCAGAGTACATGCAGCAAACACAACGAGGCACACTGAGCAAGCACAACCACACACGCACAACACATTTCGCATCACACACGTAACAACCACACCACACTCAGCCACTCAAACACAACCACACACGAGTCACAATCACATACGCAAAACACACACAACACTCACAAATCCATATTCGAAACACACGAGACCAACAAAGAAGACAAATAGCACACATGGCCCATACAGCACGCTACACACACAACCACGCACGGACACACCACACATACATTCTCACACAGGAGCATAACGCAGAACACACACATAACACAGATGCATGCAAAAACAAAAGTCAAAAGACACACACCACACACCTCAAGGCACATAACTTCTCAGAACACACGCTAGAAACATTGCTCAGGCTACGTATGGCACACACCATGAGGCATACTAGACAAGCACAACCACGCACAGTCAACACATCTCTCATCACGTGCATAACTCAAACCGCCAAGCACCACACACAACCTCTCTAACACAGCAACACACAAATCACAATCCCACACACCAAGCAGGCACAACACATACAAATCCACACACAACCAACGAAAACACACACAACACACCTATGAGGCACTACACACAACACTCAAAACGACAAGCATGCAATACAGAGCACACGCGGACCCACACGCAGACAGCCCGTGTCAAAACACACAGAAGCACACCCACACCAAATACACACTCAGAGCACGTCAGACACAACGCAAAGCTGGCATCACACAGGATGCTCTAAATACACAGAGCCCCCAACGTCTACCCTGTACGTAACACCCAGAAAGCGAATAGACAGCACTCACACAACCCAGAACGCAGGACATAACGCAACAGACAACAGAAAGACCAGACACGTTACACACGAAACAGGACACAGGAAGCCACACAGCAAACACATTTACAAACACCAACGGATAACTCATCAATAAATGACAAAATATACAACACACAAAGAATCACTCAACGCACACGACACGCAAGTCACCACCACACACATCACACGTTGCACGCCACACAGAGAAAAGTACACAGAACAATGTACTCAACAAGCAGTGAAGAACCCAATAGCACACATGGCACATGCACAACACACACAACACGGACAACACACAGCACACAGAAAATAAACGAGACGCACAGATCACAGACAACACGGCACAAAACACACAAGAACACACAGCGCACACAGCATAGCAAACCAGAATACACACAGGTTCACAAAACAAACACCACATATCGTTCACTACCATACACTCACAACACAAACAGCACCCCACACACACGCGCGCGACAAACCCAGAAGGCCCAACACATATCAAACACACACAGCACTCAGTAAAAAACACGTAACACACCACCCACGCAGAAAGACATTAAAAAAGGAACAACAGAGCCCACACAACACAACGCCCACAAAACTGCACATCACAATAGCACAAACAACACACACTACATACAACACCCACAATACAACACACATAAAACAACACCCACAACACACATGCAAATCACCCACAACACGCAAAGCCAGTTTACCTACAACCTCCCAACACACAAACAGCACATCACACTACGCGGACCCCACACACACCGGGCACATAACTGCACACAATTCACATGAACCACGGTTCTCAGAGTAATCACAACACACACAGTGAGGCACACAGGCCAAGCATGGCCACACACAGTACACACATAACAAATTACGCTCATTACTCCAAACGCCAACCACACGCACAAATCACAGTCACACATGCAAAACGCACACCACACATACCGAACATACAAACCCACATTGAAGACACACGTATACCACAACAAAAAGAACACCGAATCTAAGCAGCACACATTTCACGCACGACTCCAAACGCACATGAAACCTGCAGCGCACAGAGCCGCACAGAATGCACAAGGCCAAACACACAACATATACACAAAGCTATCAGTCATAGCCCACGGTATCTCACTCAACTTGCAAAACACACAGACCACCCAACACACAAATACGCAACACACAGGCAAGAATACACGCAACACAAGCACAAATAACAGAGCAGCACATCCCACGACACACACAAGCATCACACACAGAAATTGATATCACAACTCATAACAGTACACAGCACCCTGCATTAACAAAGCAACACACACAGGACAACGCAACCACTACATACCACACGTAAGGCCCCAAACGACACACACTCTAGGAGCCCCCACAACGCGCACAAGAAACACCCACAAACACGTACAGAGAGAACACACAGAACCTCCCAACACGCACACAGCACGTCACGGAAAACAACATACAGCGCAAACATCACAGGACGTCAAGGCACACACAGTTCACACAAATCACAGTTCAGTGAGTACACACAACAAGCACAGTGAGGCACACTAACAAGCACAACCACACACAGACGACACATCTCACATCACACACATAACTCAAATCCAACGCACACACAGCCTCTCAAACACAGCCAAACACAAATCACAATCACACACGCAAAACAGGCACACCACACACGAAACCACATGAAAAGCACACAACCAACAAAAACCCACATAGCGCCACATTTCACACACTACGCACCACACACACAGTCACGCACAGACACCCCGCACTCATATCCAGCCACGGGCTGCACTACGCAAAGCGCACATGCAAGAGACCCAAAATGTAGCAATACAAGTCACAAGGCACACACCAGACACATCAAAGCACACAATTTCTCACAACACACATGAACCACATTCCACAGAGCGCCCACAGCACACCCAATTAGGCACATTTAACAAGCACAACCACGCACAGACAACACATCTCACATCACACACGAAGCAAGCAAACACCCACACATACACTCAAACACAACCACACACAAGTCACAACCACACGCTCAAAGCACACACCACACACAACACATGCCGATTGACATGCAAAAAACACACAAACCACAAACAAAGAGAGCACTGAATTTGTGAAACCCTCATTTCACACACTACACATACCACACAAAACACACATAAGTCGTACAGCACACAGAGCCTCCCAGAACACACAGTGCAAAGCGCACAACATATACACAGTGCATATTAGACACAACACAGTTAGTATCCCACACAACACGTAAAACACACAGATGACACAACACACACACACAAAATACTCAAAACAGGTAAGAGTACACACAACGCACAGGCAACTGAGAGCACAACACATTGCACGTCACGCAACACACGTGCGGTCGCATCCCTCATTAAACATGAAACCGAAAACCGTTCACAGACTATTGCGACATTCCCAACCACGAACACAACATGCTACACAAATGACGCCGAACATGCCACACACAAAGGCACAATCCAAGCACACAACACCCCACACAGAACCACCCTCAACCGCACAGGTCACACAGCACTCCACAGGGAAATACACGCAGAACACACACTACAAACAACAAAGTACCCAAACTGCACACGTCACATACACAACAGTCACAGCACAGAAGGAACGCAACACACAGTAAAACACACACAACCACATTAACACCGCCCCGCACACTAAACCAGCAGATCACCGACATCACAGCAAAAAGTCACACAATAACACAGCATGCGAAATGTAACACGACACAGAATACACACACAATCACTCAACAGACACAACAAAACACACCCTGCCATATACACAAAAGACAAACAAGGCACCTCACACATAACACCAAACCCAACAAACACAAAACACATCACAGAAAAGACGCACAACCAAAACATTGCGCACACGACACACACATTAAAAGAAACACATCAATGCATTACCACAACACCCGAAGTAGTACACAAATCACAGATCAATGCAGCACACAACACACACAAACATCACACACGAATTACACATCACACCTCATAACACACACAAAACCCTGCATTGACAACACAGCACACGGAGTGAAGTGAAGCAACCACTACGTACCACACATTAAGAAGCCACACACTCAGGGGATAACAAAAAACACAACACCCACTAACACAATGATACGGAGAACACACACAAACTCAAGTCACAAACAACACAACATATGAAACAACACACACCACATACATCACAGGACACAAAGGCACCCATTTCTCACAAATCGCATTTAACCATGTACACACCACTCACACAATGAGGCACACTACACAAGCAGAACCGCATACAGAGAACACATCTCAACTCACACTCACAGCAACCAATTACACACAAAACCTCTCAAACACAGCCAAACACGTATCGCACACGCACACGCAAGACACACACAGCGCATAATAGAGAACCACACACAAAACACACAGCCAATAGTAAACGCACATAGCACACATTTCACACACTGCACACCCCACGTACCACCGCACACAGGCACCCCACACACACATATACACACGGGCACGCCTGCACAATGCACTCACACACACACACACACACACACACACACAAAACTCAAAATGTATATCGACCCAACAGACAGTCGCAGGGCTCACACCAGACACAACAGAGCCCATATTTCTCATAAAACACAGAGACCACATCTGGCAGAGTACATGCAGCAAACACAACGAGGCACACTGAGCAAGCACAACCACACACGCACAACACATTTCGCATCACACACGTAACAACCACACCACACTCAGCCACTCAAACACAACCACACACGAGTCACAATCACATACGCAAAACACACACAACACTCACAAATCCATATTCGAAACACACGAGACCAACAAAGAAGACAAATAGCACACATGGCCCATACAGCACGCTACACACACAACCACGCACGGACACACCACACATACATTCTCTCACAGGAGCATAACGCAGAACACACACATAACACAGATGCATGCAAAAACAAAAGTCAAAAGACACACACCACACACCTCAAGGCACATAACTTCTCAGAACACACGCTAGAAACATTGCTCAGGCTACGTATGGCACACACCATGAGGCATACTAGACAAGCACAACCACGCACAGTCAACACATCTCTCATCACGTGCATAACTCAAACCGCCAAGCACCACACACAACCTCTCTAACACAGCAACACACAAATCACAATCCCACACACCAAGCAGGCACAACACATACAAATCCACACACAACCAACGAAAACACACACAACACACCTATGAGGCACTACACACAACACTCAAAACGACAAGCATGCAATACAGAGCCCACGCGGACCCACACGCAGACAGCCCGTGTCAAAACACACAGAAGCACGCCCACACCAAATACACACTCAGAGCAGGTCAGACACAACGCAAAGCTGACATCACACAGGATGCTCTAAATACACAGAGCCCCCAACGTCTACCCTGTACGTAACACCCAGAAAGCGAATAGACAGCACTCACACAACCCAGAACGCAGGACATAACGCAAAAGACAACAGAAAGACCAGACACGTTACACACGAAACAGGACACAGGAAGCCACACAGCAAACACATTTACAAACACCAACGGATAACTCATCAATAAATGACAAAATATACAACACACAAAGAATCACTCAACGCACACGACACGCAAGTCACCACCACACACATCACACGTTGCACGCCACACAGAGAAAAGTACACAGAACAATGTACTCAACAAGCAGTGAAGAACCCAATACCACACATGGCACATGCACAACACACACAACACGGACAACACACAGCACACAGAAAATAAACGAGACGCGCAGATCACAGACAACATGGCACAAAACACACAAGAACACACAGCGCACACAGCATAGCAAACCAGAATACACACAGGTTCACAAAACAAACACCACAAATCGTTCACTACCATACACTCACAACACAAACAGCACCCCACACACACGCGCGCGACAAACCCAGAAGGCCCAACACATATCAAACACACACAGCACTCAGTAAAAAACACGTAACACACCACCCACGCAGAAAGACATTAAAAAAGGAACAACAGAGCCCACACAACACAACGCCCACAAAACTGCACATCACAATAGCACAAGCAACACACACTACATACAACACCCACAATACAACACACATAAAACAACACCCACAACACACATGCAAATCACCCACAACACGCAAAGCCAGTTTACCTACAACCTCCCAACACACAAACAGCACATCACACTACGCGGACCCCACACACACCGGGCACATAACTGCACACAATTCACATGAACCACGGTTCTCAGAGTAATCACAACACACACAGTGAGGCACACAGGCCAAGCATGGCCACACACAGTACACACATAACAAATTACGCTCATTACTCCAAACGCCAACCACACGCACAAATCACAGTCACACATGCAAAACGCACACCACACATACCGAACATACAAACCCACATTGAAGACACACGTATACCACAACAAAAAGAACACCGAATCTAAGCAGCACACATTTCACGCACGACTCCAAACACACATGAAACCTGCAGCGCACAGAGCCGCACAGAATGCACAAGGCCAAACACACAACATATACACAAAGCTATCAGTCATAGCCCACGGTATCTCACTCAACTTGCAAAACACACAGACCACCCAACACACAAATACGCAACACACAGGCAAGAATACACGCAACACAAGCACAAATAACAGAGCAGCACATCCCACGACACACACAAGCATCACACACAGAAATTGATATCACAACTCATAACAGTACACAGCACCCTGCATTAACAAAGCAACACACACAGGACAACGCAACCACTACATACCACACGTAAGGCCCCAAACGACACACACTCTAGGAGCCCCCACAACGCGCACAAGAAACACCCACAAACACGTACAGAGAGAACACACAGAACCTCCCAACACGCACACAGCACGTCACGGAAAACAACATACAGCGCAAACATCACAGGACGTCAAGGCACACACAGTTCACACAAATCACAGTTCAGTGAGTACACACAACAAGCACAGTGAGGCACACTAACAAGCACAACCACACACAGACGACACATCTCACATCACACACATAACTCAAATCCAACGCACACACAGCCTCTCAAACACAGCCAAACACAAATCACAATCACACACGCAAAACAGGCACACCACACACGAAACCACATGAAAAGCACACAACCAACAAAAACCCACATAGCGCCACATTTCACACACTACGCACCACACACACAGTCACGCACAGACACCCCGCACTCATATCCAGCCACGGGCTGCACTACGCAAAGCGCACATGCAAGAGACCCAAAATGTAGCAATACAAGTCACAAGGCACACACCAGACACATCAAAGCACACAATTTCTCACAACACACATGAACCACATTCCACAGAGCGCCCACAGCACACCCAATTAGGCACATTTAACAAGCACAACCACGCACAGACAACACATCTCACATCACACACGAAGCAAGCAAACACCCACACATACACTCAAACACAACCACACACAAGTCACAACCACACGCTCAAAGCACACACCACACACAACACATGCCGATTGACATGCAAAAAACACACAAACCACAAACAAAGAGAGCACTGAATTTGTGAAACCCTCATTTCACACACTACACATACCACACAAAACACACATAAGTCGTACAGCACACAGAGCCTCCCAGAACACACAGTGCAAAGCGCACAACATATACACAGTGCATATTAGACACAACACAGTTAGTATCCCACACAACACGTAAAACACACAGATGACACAACACACACACACAAAATACTCAAAACAGGTAAGAGTACACACAACGCACAGGCAACTGAGAGCACAACACATTGCACGTCACGCAACACACGTGCGGTCGCATCCCTCATTAAACATGAAACCGAAAACCGTTCACAGACTATTGCGACATTCCCAACCACGAACACAACATGCTACACAAATGACGCCGAACATGCCACACACAAAGGCACAATCCAAGCACACAACACCCCACACAGAACCACCCTCAACCGCACAGGTCACACAGCACTCCACAGGGAAATACACGCAGAACACACACTACAAACAACAAAGTACCCAAACTGCACACGTCACATACACAACAGTCACAGCACAGAAGGAACGCAACACACAGTAAAACACACACAACCACATTAACACCGCCCCGCACACTAAACCAGCAGATCACCGACATCACAGCAAAAAGTCACACAATAACACAGCATGCGAAATGTAACACGACACAGAATACACACACAATCACTCAACAGACACAACAAAACACACCCTGCCATATACACAAAAGACAAACAAGGCACCTCACACATAACACCAAACCCAACAAACACAAAACACATCACAGAAAAGACGCACAACCAAAACATTGCGCACACGACACACACATTAAAAGAAACACATCAATGCATTACCACAACACCCGAAGTAGTACACAAATCACAGATCAATGCAGCACACAACACACACAAACATCACACACGAATTACACATCACACCTCATAACACACACAAAACCCTGCATTGACAACACAGCACACGGAGTGAAGTGAAGCAACCACTACGTACCACACATTAAGAAGCCACACACTCAGGGGATAACAAAAAACACAACACCCACTAACACAATGATACGGAGAACACACACAAACTCAAGTCACAAACAACACAACATATGAAACAACACACACCACATACATCACAGGACACAAAGGCACCCATTTCTCACAAATCGCATTTAACCATGTACACACCACTCACACAATGAGGCACACTACACAAGCAGAACCGCATACAGAGAACACATCTCAACTCACACTCACAGCAACCAATTACACACAAAACCTCTCAAACACAGCCAAACACGTATCGCACACGCACACGCAAGACACACACAGCGCATAATAGAGAACCACACACAAAACACACAGCCAATAGTAAACGCACATAGCACACATTTCACACACTGCACACCCCACGTACCACCGCACACAGGCACCCCACACACACATATACACACGGGCACGCCTGCACAATGCACTCACACACACACACACACACACACACACACAAAACTCAAAATGTATATCGACCCAACAGACAGTCGCAGGGCTCACACCAGACACAACAGAGCCCATATTTCTCATAAAACACAGAGACCACATCTGGCAGAGTACATGCAGCAAACACAACGAGGCACACTGAGCAAGCACAACCACACACGCACAACACATTTCGCATCACACACGTAACAACCACACCACACTCAGCCACTCAAACACAACCACACACGAGTCACAATCACATACGCAAAACACACACAACACTCACAAATCCATATTCGAAACACACGAGACCAACAAAGAAGACAAATAGCACACATGGCCCATACAGCACGCTACACACACAACCACGCACGGACACACCACACATACATTCTCTCACAGGAGCATAACGCAGAACACACACATAACACAGATGCATGCAAAAACAAAAGTCAAAAGACACACACCACACACCTCAAGGCACATAACTTCTCAGAACACACGCTAGAAACATTGCTCAGGCTACGTATGGCACACACCATGAGGCATACTAGACAAGCACAACCACGCACAGTCAACACATCTCTCATCACGTGCATAACTCAAACCGCCAAGCACCACACACAACCTCTCTAACACAGCAACACACAAATCACAATCCCACACACCAAGCAGGCACAACACATACAAATCCACACACAACCAACGAAAACACACACAACACACCTATGAGGCACTACACACAACACTCAAAACGACAAGCATGCAATACAGAGCCCACGCGGACCCACACGCAGACAGCCCGTGTCAAAACACACAGAAGCACGCCCACACCAAATACACACTCAGAGCAGGTCAGACACAACGCAAAGCTGACATCACACAGGATGCTCTAAATACACAGAGCCCCCAACGTCTACCCTGTACGTAACACCCAGAAAGCGAATAGACAGCACTCACACAACCCAGAACGCAGGACATAACGCAAAAGACAACAGAAAGACCAGACACGTTACACACGAAACAGGACACAGGAAGCCACACAGCAAACACATTTACAAACACCAACGGATAACTCATCAATAAATGACAAAATATACAACACACAAAGAATCACTCAACGCACACGACACGCAAGTCACCACCACACACATCACACGTTGCACGCCACACAGAGAAAAGTACACAGAACAATGTACTCAACAAGCAGTGAAGAACCCAATACCACACATGGCACATGCACAACACACACAACACGGACAACACACAGCACACAGAAAATAAACGAGACGCGCAGATCACAGACAACATGGCACAAAACACACAAGAACACACAGCGCACACAGCATAGCAAACCAGAATACACACAGGTTCACAAAACAAACACCACAAATCGTTCACTACCATACACTCACAACACAAACAGCACCCCACACACACGCGCGCGACAAACCCAGAAGGCCCAACACATATCAAACACACACAGCACTCAGTAAAAAACACGTAACACACCACCCACGCAGAAAGACATTAAAAAAGGAACAACAGAGCCCACACAACACAACGCCCACAAAACTGCACATCACAATAGCACAAGCAACACACACTACATACAACACCCACAATACAACACACATAAAACAACACCCACAACACACATGCAAATCACCCACAACACGCAAAGCCAGTTTACCTACAACCTCCCAACACACAAACAGCACATCACACTACGCGGACCCCACACACACCGGGCACATAACTGCACACAATTCACATGAACCACGGTTCTCAGAGTAATCACAACACACACAGTGAGGCACACAGGCCAAGCATGGCCACACACAGTACACACATAACAAATTACGCTCATTACTCCAAACGCCAACCACACGCACAAATCACAGTCACACATGCAAAACGCACACCACACATACCGAACATACAAACCCACATTGAAGACACACGTATACCACAACAAAAAGAACACCGAATCTAAGCAGCACACATTTCACGCACGACTCCAAACACACATGAAACCTGCAGCGCACAGAGCCGCACAGAATGCACAAGGCCAAACACACAACATATACACAAAGCTATCAGTCATAGCCCACGGTATCTCACTCAACTTGCAAAACACACAGACCACCCAACACACAAATACGCAACACACAGGCAAGAATACACGCAACACAAGCACAAATAACAGAGCAGCACATCCCACGACACACACAAGCATCACACACAGAAATTGATATCACAACTCATAACAGTACACAGCACCCTGCATTAACAAAGCAACACACACAGGACAACGCAACCACTACATACCACACGTAAGGCCCCAAACGACACACACTCTAGGAGCCCCCACAACGCGCACAAGAAACACCCACAAACACGTACAGAGAGAACACACAGAACCTCCCAACACGCACACAGCACGTCACGGAAAACAACATACAGCGCAAACATCACAGGACGTCAAGGCACACACAGTTCACACAAATCACAGTTCAGTGAGTACACACAACAAGCACAGTGAGGCACACTAACAAGCACAACCACACACAGACGACACATCTCACATCACACACATAACTCAAATCCAACGCACACACAGCCTCTCAAACACAGCCAAACACAAATCACAATCACACATGCAAAACAGGCACACCACACACGAAACCACATGAAAAGCACACAACCAACAAAAACCCACATAGCGCCACATTTCACACACTACGCACCACACACACAGTCACGCACAGACACCCCGCACTCATATCCAGCCACGGGCTGCACTACGCAAAGCGCACACGCACGAGACCCAAAATGTAGCAATACAAGTCACAAGGCACACACCAGACACATCAAAGCACACAATTTCTCACAACACACATGAACCACATTCCACAGAGCGCCCACAGCACACCCAATTAGGCACATTTAACAAGCACAACCACGCACAGACAACACATCTCACATCACACACGAAGCAAGCAAACACCCACACATACACTCAAACACAACCACACACAAGTCACAACCACACGCTCAAAGCACACACCACACACAACACATGCCGATTGACATGCAAAAAACACACAAACCACAAACAAAGAGAGCACTGAATTTATGAAACCCTCATTTCACACACTACACATACCACACAAAACACACATAAGTCGTACAGCACACAGAGCCTCCCAGAACACACAGTGCAAAGCGCACAACATATACACAGTGCATATTAGACACAACACAGTTAGTATCCCACACAACACGTAAAACACACAGATGACACAACACACACACACAAAATACTCAAAACAGGTAAGAGTACACACAACGCACAGGCAACTGAGAACACAACACATTGCACGTCACGCAACACACGTGCGGTCGCATCCCTCATTAAACATGAAACCGAAAACCGTTCACAGACTATTGCGACATTCCCAACCACGAACACAACATGCTACACAAATGACACCGAACATGCCACACACAAAGGCACAATCCAAGCACACAACACCCCACACAGAACCACCCTCAACCGCACAGGTCACACAGCACTCCACAGGGAAATACACGCAGAACACACACTACAAACAACAAAGTACCCAAACTGCACACGTCACATACACAACAGTCACAGCACAGAAGGAACGCAACACACAGTAAAACACACACAACCACATTAACACCGCCCCGCACACTAAACCAGCAGATCACCGACATCACAGCAAAAAGTCACACAATAACACAGCATGCGAAATGTAACACGACACAGAATACACACACAATCACTCAACAGACACAACAAAACACACCCTGCCATATACACAAAAGACAAACAAGGCACCTCACACATAACACCAAACCCAACAAACACAAAACACATCACAGAAAAGACGCACAACCAAAACATTGCGCACACGACACACACATTAAAAGAAACACATCAATGCATTACCACAACACCCGAAGTAGTACACAAATCACAGATCAATGCAGCACACAACACACACAAACATCACACACGAATTACACATCACACCTCATAACACACACAAAACCCTGCATTGACAACACAGCACACGGAGTGAAGTGAAGCAACCACTACGTACCACACATTAAGAAGCCACACACTCAGGGGATAACAAAAAACACAACACCCACTAACACAATGATACGGAGAACACACACAAACTCAAGTCACAAACAACACAACATATGAAACAACACACACCACATACATCACAGGACACAAAGGCACCCATTTCTCACAAATCGCATTTAACCATGTACACACCACTCACACAATGAGGCACACTACACAAGCAGAACCGCATACAGAGAACACATCTCAACTCACACTCACAGCAACCAATTACACACAAAACCTCTCAAACACAGCCAAACACGTATCGCACACGCACACGCAAGACACACACAGCGCATAATAGAGAACCACACACAAAACACACAGCCAATAGTAAACGCACATAGCACACATTTCACACACTGCACACCCCACGTACCACCGCACACAGGCACCCCACACACACATATACACACGGGCACGCCTGCACAATGCACTCACCCACACACACACACACACACACACAAAACTCAAAATGTATATCGACCCAACAGACAGTCGCAGGGCTCACACCAGACACAACAGAGCCCATATTTCTCATAAAACACAGAGACCACATCTGGCAGAGTACATGCAGCAAACACAACGAGGCACACTGAGCAAGCACAACCACACACGCACAACACATTTCGCATCACACACGTAACAACCACACCACACTCAGCCACTCAAACACAACCACACACGAGTCACAATCACATACGCAAAACACACACAACACTCACAAATCCATATTCGAAACACACGAGACCAACAAAGAAGACAAATAGCACACATGGCCCATACAGCACGCTACACACACAACCACGCACGGACACACCACACATACATTCTCTCACAGGAGCATAACGCAGAACACACACATAACACAGATGCATGCAAAAACAAAAGTCAAAAGACACACACCACACACCTCAAGGCACATAACTTCTCAGAACACACGCGAGAAACATTGCTCAGGCTACGTATGGCACACACCATGAGGCATACTAGACAAGCACAACCACGCACAGTCAACACATCTCTCATCACGTGCATAACTCAAACCGCCAAGCACCACACACAACCTCTCTAACACAGCAACACACAAATCACAATCCCACACACCAAGCAGGCACAACACATACAAATCCACACACAACCAACGAAAACACACACAACACACCTATGAGGCACTACACACAACACTCAAAACGACAGGCATGCAATACAGAGCCCACGCGGACCCACACGCAGACAGCCCGTGTCAAAACACACAGAAGCACGCCCACACCAAATACACACTCAGAGCACGTCAGACACAACGCAAAGCTGACATCACACAGGATGCTCTAAATACACAGAGCCCCCAACGTCTACCCTGTACGTAACACCCAGAAAGCGAATAGACAGCACTCACACAACCCAGAACGCAGGACATAACGCAACAGACAACAGAAAGACCAGACACGTTACACACGAAACAGGACACAGGAAGCCACACAGCAAACACATTTACAAACACCAACGGATAACTCATCAATAAATGACAAAATATACAACACACAAAGAATCACTCAACGCACACGACACGCAAGTCACCACCACACACATCACACGTTGCACGCCACACAGAGAAAAGTACACAGAACAATGTACTCAACAAGCAGTGAAGAACCCAATACCACACATGGCACATGCACAACACACACAACACGGACAACACACAGCACACAGAAAATAAACGAGACGCGCAGATCACAGACAACATGGCACAAAACACACAAGAACACACAGCGCACACAGCATAGCAAACCAGAATACACACAGGTTCACAAAACAAACACCACAAATCGTTCACTACCATACACTCACAACACAAACAGCACCCCACACACACGCGCGCGACAAACCCAGAAGGCCCAACACATATCAAACACACACAGCACTCAGTAAAAAACACGTAACACACCACCCACGCAGAAAGACATTAAAAAAGGAACAACAGAGCCCACACAACACAACGCCCACAAAACTGCACATCACAATAGCACAAGCAACACACACTACATACAACAACCACAATACAACACACATAAAACAACACACACAACACACATGCAAATCACCCACAACACGCAAAGCCAGTTTACCTACAACCTCCCAACACACAAACAGCACATCACACTACGCGGACCCCACACACACCGGGCACATAACTGCACACAATTCACATGAACCACGGTTCTCAGAGTAATCACAACACACACAGTGAGGCACACAGGCCAAGCATGGCCACACACAGTACACACATAACAAATTACGCTCATTACTCCAAACGCCAACCACACGCACAAATCACAGTCACACATGCAAAACGCACACCACACATACCGAACATACAAACCCACATTGAAGACACACGTATACCACAACAAAAAGAACACCGAATCTAAGCAGCACACATTTCACGCACGACTCCAAACGCACATGAAACCTGCAGCGCACAGAGCCGCACAGAATGCACAAGGCCAAACACACAACATATACACAAAGCTATCAGTCATAGCCCACGGTATCTCACTCAACTTGCAAAACACACAGACCACCCAACACACAAATACGCAACACACAGGCAAGAATACACGCAACACAAGCACAAATAACAGAGCAGCACATCCCACGACACACACAAGCATCACACACAGAAATTGATATCACAACTCATAACAGTACACAGCACCCTGCATTAACAAAGCAACACACACAGGACAACGCAACCACTACATACCACACGTAAGGCCCCAAACGACACACACTCTAGGAGCCCCCACAACGCGCACAAGAAACACCCACAAACACGTACAGAGAGAACACACAGAACCTCCCAACACGCACACAGCACGTCACGGAAAACAACATACAGCGCAAACATCACAGGACGTCAAGGCACACACAGTTCACACAAATCACAGTTCAGTGAGTACACACAACAAGCACAGTGAGGCACACTAACAAGCACAACCACACACAGACGACACATCTCACATCACACACATAACTCAAATCCAACGCACACACAGCCTCTCAAACACAGCCAAACACAAATCACAATCACACACGCAAAACAGGCACACCACACACGAAACCACATGAAAAGCACACAACCAACAAAAACCCACATAGCGCCACATTTCACACACTACGCACCACACACACAGTCACGCACAGACACCCCGCACTCATATCCAGCCACGGGCTGCACTACGCAAAGCGCACACGCACGAGACCCAAAATGTAGCAATACAAGTCACAAGGCACACACCAGACACATCAAAGCACACAATTTCTCACAACACACATGAACCACATTCCACAGAGCGCCCACAGCACACCCAATTAGGCACATTTAACAAGCACAACCACGCACAGACAACACATCTCACATCACACACGAAGCAAGCAAACACCCACACATACACTCAAACACAACCACACACAAGTCACAACCACACGCTCAAAGCACACACCACACACAACACATGCCGATTGACATGCAAAAAACACACAAACCACAAACAAAGAGAGCACTGAATTTATGAAACCCTCATTTCACACACTACACATACCACACAAAACACACATAAGTCGTACAGCACACAGAGCCTCCCAGAACACACAGTGCAAAGCGCACAACATATACACAGTGCATATTAGACACAACACAGTTAGTATCCCACACAACACGTAAAACACACAGATGACACAACACACACACACAAAATACTCAAAACAGGTAAGAGTACACACAACGCACAGGCAACTGAGAACACAACACATTGCACGTCACGCAACACACGTGCGGTCGCATCCCTCATTAAACATGAAACCGGAAACCGTTCACAGACTATTGCGACATTCCCAACCACGAACACAACATGCTACACAAATGACGCCGAACATGCCACACACAAAGGCACAATCCAAGCACACAACACCCCACACAGAACCACCCTCAACCGCACAGGTCACACAGCACTCCACAGGGAAATACACGCAGAACACACACTACAAACAACAAAGTACCCAAACTGCACACGTCACATACACAACAGTCACAGCACAGAAGGAACGCAACACACAGTAAAACACACACAACCACATTAACACCGCCCCGCACACTAAACCAGCAGATCACCGACATCACAGCAAAAAGTCACACAATAACACAGCATGCGAAATGTAACACGACACAGAATACACACAATCACTCAACAGACACAACAAAACACACCCTGCCATATACACAAAAGACAAACAAGGCACCTCACACATAACACCAAACCCAACAAACACAAAACACATCACAGAAAAGACGCACAACCAAAACATTGCGCACACGACACACACATTAAAAGAAACACATCAATGCATTACCACAACACCCGAAGTAGTACACAAATCACAGATCAATGCAGCACACAACACACACAAACATCACACACGAATTACACATCACACCTCATAACACACACAAAACCCTGCATTGACAACACAGCACACGGAGTGAAGTGAAGCAACCACTACGTACCACACATTAAGAAGCCACACACTCAGGGGATAACAAAAAACACAACACCCACTAACACAATGATACGGAGAACACACACAAACTCAAGTCACAAACAACACAACATATGAAACAACACACACCACATACATCACAGGACACAAAGGCACCCATTTCTCACAAATCGCATTTAACCATGTACACACCACTCACATAATGAGGCACACTACACAAGCAGAACCGCATACAGAGAACACATCTCAACTCACACTCACAGCAACCAATTACACACAAAACCTCTCAAACACAGCCAAACACGTATCGCACACGCACACGCAAGACACACACAGTGCATAATAGAGAACCACACACAAAACACACAGCCAATAGTAAACGCACATAGCACACATTTCACACACTGCACACCCCACGTACCACCGCACACAGGCACCCCACACACACATATACACACGGGCACGCCTGCACAATGCACTCACCCACACACACACACACACACACACAAAACTCAAAATGTATATCGACCCAACAGACAGTCGCAGGGCTCACACCAGACACAACAGAGCCCATATTTCTCATAAAACACAGAGACCACATCTGGCAGAGTACATGCAGCAAACACAACGAGGCACACTGAGCAAGCACAACCACACACGCACAACACATTTCGCATCACACACGTAACAACCACACCACACTCAGCCACTCAAACACAACCACACACGAGTCACAATCACATACGCAAAACACACACAACACTCACAAATCCATATTCGAAACACACGAGACCAACAAAGAAGACAAATAGCACACATGGCCCATACAGCACGCTACACACACAACCACGCACGGACACACCACACATACATTCTCTCACAGGAGCATAACGCAGAACACACACATAACACAGATGCATGCAAAAACAAAAGTCAAAAGACACACACCACACACCTCAAGGCACATAACTTCTCAGAACACACGCGAGAAACATTGCTCAGGCTACGTATGGCACACACCATGAGGCATACTAGACAAGCACAACCACGCACAGTCAACACATCTCTCATCACGTGCATAACTCAAACCGCCAAGCACCACACACAACCTCTCTAACACAGCAACACACAAATCACAATCCCACACACCAAGCAGGCACAACACATACAAATCCACACACAACCAACGAAAACACACACAACACACCTATGAGGCACTACACACAACACTCAAAACGACAGGCATGCAATACAGAGCCCACGCGGACCCACACGCAGACAGCCCGTGTCAAAACACACAGAAGCACGCCCACACCAAATACACACTCAGAGCACGTCAGACACAACGCAAAGCTGACATCACACAGGATGCTCTAAATACACAGAGCCCCCAACGTCTACCCTGTACGTAACACCCAGAAAGCGAATAGACAGCACTCACACAACCCAGAACGCAGGACATAACGCAACAGACAACAGAAAGACCAGACACGTTACACACGAAACAGGACACAGGAAGCCACACAGCAAACACATTTACAAACACCAACGGATAACTCATCAATAAATGACAAAATATACAACACACAAAGAATCAGTCAACGCACACGACACGCAAGTCACCACCACACACATCACACGTTGCACGCCACACAGAGAAAAGTACACAGAACAATGTACTCAACAAGCAGTGAAGAACCCAATACCACACATGGCACATGCACAACACACACAACACGGACAACACACAGCACACAGAAAATAAACGAGACGCACAGATCACAGACAACACGGCACAAAACACACAAGAACACACAGCGCACACAGCATAGCAAACCAGAATACACACAGGTTCACAAAACAAACACCACAAATCGTTCACTACCATACACTCACAACACAAACAGCACCCCACACACACGCGCGCGACAAACCCAGAAGGCCCAACACATATCAAACACACACAGCACTCAGTAAAAAACACGTAACACACCACCCACGCAGAAAGACATTAAAAAAGGAACAACAGAGCCCACACAACACAACGCCCACAAAACTGCACATCACAATAGCACAAGCAACACACACTACATACAACAACCACAATACAACACACATAAAACAACACACACAACACACATGCAAATCACCCACAACACGCAAAGCCAGTTTACCTACAACCTCCCAACACACAAACAGCACATCACACTACGCGGACCCCACACACACCGGGCACATAACTGCACACAATTCACATGAACCACGGTTCTCAGAGTAATCACAACACACACAGTGAGGCACACAGGCCAAGCATGGCCACACACAGTACACACATAACAAATTACGCTCATTACTCCAAACGCCAACCACACGCACAAATCACAGTCACACATGCAAAACGCACACCACACATACCGAACATACAAACCCACATTGAAGACACACGTATACCACAACAAAAAGAACACCGAATCTAAGCAGCACACATTTCACGCACGACTCCAAACACACATGAAACCTGCAGCGCACAGAGCCGCACAGAATGCACAAGGCCAAACACACAACATATACACAAAGCTATCAGTCATAGCCCACGGTATCTCACTCAACTTGCAAAACACACAGACCACCCAACACACAAATACGCAACACACAGGCAAGAATACACGCAACACAAGCACAAATAACAGAGCAGCACATCCCACGACACACACAAGCATCACACACAGAAATTGATATCACAACTCATAACAGTACACAGCACCCTGCATTAACAAAGCAACACACACAGGACAACGCAACCACTACATACCACACGTAAGGCCCCAAACGACACACACTCTAGGAGCCCCCACAACGCGCACAAGAAACACCCACAAACACGTACAGAGAGAACACACAGAACCTCCCAACACGCACACAGCACGTCACGGAAAACAACATACAGCGCAAACATCACAGGACGTCAAGGCACACACAGTTCACACAAATCACAGTTCAGTGAGTACACACAACAAGCACAGTGAGGCACACTAACAAGCACAACCACACACAGACGACACATCTCACATCACACACATAACTCAAATCCAACGCACACACAGCCTCTCAAACACAGCCAAACACAAATCACAATCACACACGCAAAACAGGCACACCACACACGAAACCACATGAAAAGCACACAACCAACAAAAACCCACATAGCGCCACATTTCACACACTACGCACCACACACACAGTCACGCACAGACACCCCGCACTCATATCCAGCCACGGGCTGCACTACGCAAAGCGCACACGCACGAGACCCAAAATGTAGCAATACAAGTCACAAGGCACACACCAGACACATCAAAGCACACAATTTCTCACAACACACATGAACCACATTCCACAGAGCGCCCACAGCACACCCAATTAGGCACATTTAACAAGCACAACCACGCACAGACAACACATCTCACATCACACACGAAGCAAGCAAACACCCACACATACACTCAAACACAACCACACACAAGTCACAACCACACGCTCAAAGCACACACCACACACAACACATGCCGATTGACATGCAAAAAACACACAAACCACAAACAAAGAGAGCACTGAATTTATGAAACCCTCATTTCACACACTACACATACCACACAAAACACACATAAGTCGTACAGCACACAGAGCCTCCCAGAACACACAGTGCAAAGCGCACAACATATCCACAGTGCATATTAGACACAACACAGTTAGTATCCCACACAACACGTAAAACACACAGATGACACAACACACACACACAAAATACTCAAAACAGGTAAGAGTACACACAACGCACAGGCAACTGAGAACACAACACATTGCACGTCACGCAACACACGTGCGGTTGCATCCCTCATTAAACATGAAACCGAAAACCGTTCACAGACTATTGCGACATTCCCAACCACGAACACAACATGCTACACAAATGACGCCGAACATGCCACACACAAAGGCACAATCCAAGCACACAACACCCCACACAGAACCACCCTCAACCGCACAGGTCACACAGCACTCCACAGGGAAATACATGCAGAACACACACTACAAACAACAAAGTACCCAAACTGCACACGTCACATACACAACAGTCACAGCACAGAAGGAACGCAACACACAGTAAAACACACACAACCTCATTAACACCGCCCCGCACACTAAACCAGCAGATCACCGACATCACAGCAAAAAGTCACACAATAACACAGCATGCGAAATGTAACACGACACAGAATACACACACAATCACTCAACAGACACAACAAAACACACCCTGCCATATACACAAAAGACAAACAAGGCACCTCACACATAACACCAAACCCAACAAACACAAAACACATCACAGAAAAGACGCACAACAAAAACATTGCGCACACGACACACACATTAAAAGAAACACATCAATGCATTACCACAACACCCAAAGTAGTACACAAATCACAGATCAATGCAGCACACAACACACACAAACATCACACACGAATTACACATCACACCTCATAACACACACAAAACCCTGCATTGACAACACAGCACACGGAGTGAAGTGAAGCAACCACTACGTACCACACATTAAGAAGCCACACACTCAGGGGATAACAAAAAACACAACACCCACTAACACAATGATACGGAGAACACACACAAACTCAAGTCACAAACAACACAACATATGAAACAACACACACCACATACATCACAGGACACAACGGCACCCATTTCTCACAAATCGCATTTAACCATGTACACACCACTCACACAATGAGGCACACTACACAAGCAGAACCGCATACAGAGAACACATCTCAACTCACACTCACAGCAACCAATTACACACAAAACCTCTCAAACACAGCCAAACACGTATCGCACACGCACACGCAAGACACACACAGCGCATAATAGAGAACCACACACAAAACACACAGCCAATAGTAAACGCACATAGCACACATTTCACACACTGCACACCCCACGTACCACCGCACACAGGCACCCCACACACACATATACACACGGGCACGCCTGCACAATGCACTCACCCACACACACACACACACACACACAAAACTCAAAATGTATATCGACCCAACAGACAGTCGCAGGGCTCACACCAGACACAACAGAGCCCATATTTCTCATAAAACACAGAGACCACATCTGGCAGAGTACATGCAGCAAACACAACGAGGCACACTGAGCAAGCACAACCACACACGCACAACACATTTCGCATCACACACGTAACAACCACACCACACTCAGCCACTCAAACA
This sequence comes from Manis pentadactyla, assembly GCF_030020395.1. Lineage (NCBI taxonomy): Eukaryota > Metazoa > Chordata > Mammalia > Pholidota > Manidae > Manis > Manis pentadactyla. The sequence continues at coordinate 67,869,009 of NC_080024.1, read as the reverse complement.
CAACCACACACGAGTCACAATCACATACGCAAAACACACACAACACTCACAAATCCATATTCGAAACACACGAGACCAACAAAGAAGACAAATAGCACACATGGCCCATACAGCACGCTACACACACAACCACGCACGGACACACCACACATACATTCTCTCACAGGAGCATAACGCAGAACACACACATAACACAGATGCATGCAAAAACAAAAGTCAAAAGACACACACCACACACCTCAAGGCACATAACTTCTCAGAACACACGCGAGAAACATTGCTCAGGCTACGTATGGCACACACCATGAGGCATACTAGACAAGCACAACCACGCACAGTCAACACATCTCTCATCACGTGCATAACTCAAACCGCCAAGCACCACACACAACCTCTCTAACACAGCAACACACAAATCACAATCCCACACACCAAGCAGGCACAACACATACAAATCCACACACAACCAACGAAAACACACACAACACACCTATGAGGCACTACACACAACACTCAAAACGACAGGCATGCAATACAGAGCACACGCGGACCCACACGCAGACAGCCCGTGTCAAAACACACAGAAGCACGCCCACACCAAATACACACTCAGAGCACGTCAGACACAACGCAAAGCTGACATCACACAGGATGCTCTAAATACACAGAGCCCCCAACGTCTACCCTGTACGTAACACCCAGAAAGCGAATAGACAGCACTCACACAACCCAGAACGCAGGACATAACGCAACAGACAACAGAAAGACCAGACACGTTACACACGAAACAGGACACAGGAAGCCACACAGCAAACACATTTACAAACACCAACGGATAACTCATCAATAAATGACAAAATATACAACACACAAAGAATCAGTCAACGCACACGACACGCAAGTCACCACCACACACATCACACGTTGCACGCCACACAGAGAAAAGTACACAGAACAATGTACTCAACAAGCAGTGAAGAACCCAATACCACACATGGCACATGCACAACACACACAACACGGACAACACACAGCACACAGAAAATAAACGAGACGCACAGATCACAGACAACACGGCACAAAACACACAAGAACACACAGCGCACACAGCATAGCAAACCAGAATACACACAGGTTCACAAAACAAACACCACAAATCGTTCACTACCATACACTCACAACACAAACAGCACCCCACACACACGCGCGCGACAAACCCAGAAGGCCCAACACATATCAAACACACACAGCACTCAGTAAAAAACACGTAACACACCACCCACGCAGAAAGACATTAAAAAAGGAACAACAGAGCCCACACAACACAACGCCCACAAAACTGCACATCACAATAGCACAAGCAACACACACTACATACAACAACCACAATACAACACACATAAAACAACACACACAACACACATGCAAATCACCCACAACACGCAAAGCCAGTTTACCTACAACCTCCCAACACACAAACAGCACATCACACTACGCGGACCCCACACACACCGGGCACATAACTGCACACAATTCACATGAACCACGGTTCTCAGAGTAATCACAACACACACAGTGAGGCACACAGGCCAAGCATGGCCACACACAGTACACACATAACAAATTACGCTCATTACTCCAAACGCCAACCACACGCACAAATCACAGTCACACATGCAAAACGCACACCACACATACCGAACATACAAACCCACATTGAAGACACACGTATACCACAACAAAAAGAACACCGAATCTAAGCAGCACACATTTCACGCACGACTCCAAACACACATGAAACCTGCAGCGCACAGAGCCGCACAGAATGCACAAGGCCAAACACACAACATATACACAAAGCTATCAGTCATAGCCCACGGTATCTCACTCAACTTGCAAAACACACAGACCACCCAACACACAAATACGCAACACACAGGCAAGAATACACGCAACACAAGCACAAATAACAGAGCAGCACATCCCACGACACACACAAGCATCACACACAGAAATTGATATCACAACTCATAACAGTACACAGCACCCTGCATTAACAAAGCAACACACACAGGACAACGCAACCACTACATACCACACGTAAGGCCCCAAACGACACACACTCTAGGAGCCCCCACAACGCGCACAAGAAACACCCACAAACACGTACAGAGAGAACACACAGAACCTCCCAACACGCACACAGCACGTCACGGAAAACAACATACAGCGCAAACATCACAGGACGTCAAGGCACACACAGTTCACACAAATCACAGTTCAGTGAGTACACACAACAAGCACAGTGAGGCACACTAACAAGCACAACCACACACAGACGACACATCTCACATCACACACATAACTCAAATCCAACGCACACACAGCCTCTCAAACACAGCCAAACACAAATCACAATCACACACGCAAAACAGGCACACCACACACGAAACCACATGAAAAGCACACAACCAACAAAAACCCACATAGCGCCACATTTCACACACTACGCACCACACACACAGTCACGCACAGACACCCCGCACTCATATCCAGCCACGGGCTGCACTACGCAAAGCGCACACGCACGAGACCCAAAATGTAGCAATACAAGTCACAAGGCACACACCAGACACATCAAAGCACACAATTTCTCACAACACACATGAACCACATTCCACAGAGCGCCCACAGCACACCCAATTAGGCACATTTAACAAGCACAACCTCGCACAGACAACACATCTCACATCACACACGAAGCAAGCAAACACCCACACATACACTCAAACACAACCACACACAAGTCACAACCACACGCTCAAAGCACACACCACACACAACACATGCCGATTGACATGCAAAAAACACACAAACCACAAACAAAGAGAGCACTGAATTTATGAAACCCTCATTTCACACACTACACATACCACACAAAACACACATAAGTCGTACAGCACACAGAGCCTCCCAGAACACACAGTGCAAAGCGCACAACATATACACAGTGCATATTAGACACAACACAGTTAGTATCCCACACAACACGTAAAACACACAGATGACACAACACACACACACAAAATACTCAAAACAGGTAAGAGTACACACAACGCACAGACAACTGAGAACACAACACATTGCACGTCACGCAACACACGTGCGGTCGCATCCCTCATTAAACATGAAACCGAAAACCGTTCACAGACTATTGCGACATTCCCAACCACGAACACAACATGCTACACAAATGACGCCGAACATGCCACACACAAAGGCACAATCCAAGCACACAACACCCCACACAGAACCACCCTCAACCGCACAGGTCACACAGCACTCCACAGGGAAATACACGCAGAACACACACTACAAACAACAAAGTACCCAAACTGCACACGTCACATACACAACAGTCACAGCACAGAAGGAACGCAACACACAGTAAAACACACACAACCACATTAACACCGCCCCGCACACTAAACCAGCAGATCACCGACATCACAGCAAAAAGTCACACAATAACACAGCATGCGAAATGTAACACGACACAGAATACACACACAATCACTCAACAGACACAACAAAACACACCCTGCCATATACACAAAAGACAAACAAGGCACCTCACACATAACACCAAACCCAACAAACACAAAACACATCACAGAAAAGACGCACAACAAAAACATTGCGCACACGACACACACATTAAAAGAAACACATCAATGCATTACCACAACACCCAAAGTAGTACACAAATCACAGATCAATGCAGCACACAACACACACAAACATCACACACGAATTACACATCACACCTCATAACACACACAAAACCCTGCATTGACAACACAGCACACGGAGTGAAGTGAAGCAACCACTACGTACCACACATTAAGAAGCCACACACTCAGGGGATAACAAAAAACACAACACCCACTAACACAATGATACGGAGAACACACACAAACTCAAGTCACAAACAACACAACATATGAAACAACACACACCACATACATCACAGGACACAAAGGCACCCATTTCTCACAAATCGCATTTAACCATGTACACACCACTCACACAATGAGGCACACTACACAAGCAGAACCGCATACAGAGAACACATCTCAACTCACACTCACAGCAACCAATTACACACAAAACCTCTCAAACACAGCCAAACACGTATCGCACACGCACACGCAAGACACACACAGCGCATAATAGAGAACCACACACAAAACACACAGCCAATAGTAAACGCACATAGCACACATTTCACACACTGCACACCCCACGTACCACCGCACACAGGCACCCCACACACACATATACACACGGGCACGCCTGCACAATGCACTCACCCACACACACACACACACACACACAAAACTCAAAATGTATATCGACCCAACAGACAGTCGCAGGGCTCACACCAGACACAACAGAGCCCATATTTCTCATAAAACACAGAGACCACATCTGGCAGAGTACATGCAGCAAACACAACGAGGCACACTGAGCAAGCACAACCACACACGCACAACACATTTCGCATCACACACGTAACAACCACACCACACTCAGCCACTCAAACACAACCACACACGAGTCACAATCACATACGCAAAACACACACAACACTCACAAATCCATATTCGAAACACACGAGACCAACAAAGAAGACAAATAGCACACATGGCCCATACAGCACGCTACACACACAACCACGCACGGACACACCACACATACATTCTCTCACAGGAGCATAACGCAGAACACACACATAACACAGATGCATGCAAAAACAAAAGTCAAAAGACACACACCACACACCTCAAGGCACATAACTTCTCAGAACACACGCGAGAAACATTGCTCAGGCTACGTATGGCACACACCATGAGGCATACTAGACAAGCACAACCACGCACAGTCAACACATCTCTCATCACGTGCATAACTCAAACCGCCAAGCACCACACACAACCTCTCTAACACAGCAACACACAAATCACAATCCCACACACCAAGCAGGCACAACACATACAAATCCACACACAACCAACGAAAACACACACAACACACCTATGAGGCACTACACACAACACTCAAAACGACAGGCATGCAATACAGAGCCCACGCGGACCCACACGCAGACAGCCCGTGTCAAAACACACAGAAGCACGCCCACACCAAATACACACTCAGAGCACGTCAGACACAACGCAAAGCTGACATCACACAGGATGCTCTAAATACACAGAGCCCCCAACGTCTACCCTGTACGTAACACCCAGAAAGCGAATAGACAGCACTCACACAATCCAGAACGCAGGACATAACGCAACAGACAACAGAAAGACCAGACACGTTACACACGAAACAGGACACAGGAAGCCACACAGCAAACACATTTACAAACACCAACGGATAACTCATCAATAAATGACAAAATATACAACACACAAAGAATCAGTCAATGCACACGACACGCAAGCACCACCACACACATCACACGTTGCACGCCACACAGAGAAAAGTACACAGAACAATGTACTCAACAAGCAGTGAAGAACCCAATACCACACATGGCACATGCACAACACACACAACACGGACAACACACAGCACACAGAAAATAAACGAGACGCACAGATCACAGACAACACGGCACAAAACACACAAGAACACACAGCGCACACAGCATAGCAAACCAGAATACACACAGGTTCACAAAACAAACACCACAAATCGTTCACTACCATACACTCACAACACAAACAGCACCCCACACACACGCGTGCGACAAACCCAGAAGGCCCAACACATATCAAACACACACAGCACTCAGTAAAAAACACGTAACACACCACCCACACAGAAAGACATTAAAAAAGGAACAACAGAGCCCACACAACACAACGCCCACAAAACTGCACATCACCATAGCACAAACAACACACACTACATACAACACCCACAATACAACACACATAAAACAACACACACAACACACATGCAAATCACCCACAACACGCAAAGCCAGTTTACCTACAACCTCCCAACACACAAACAGCACATCACACTACGCGGACCCCACACACACCGGGCACATAACTGCACACAATTCACATGAACCACGGTTCTCAGAGTAATCACAACACACACAGTGAGGCACACAGGCCAAGCATGGCCACACACAGTACACACATAACAAATTACGCTCATTACTCCAAACGCCAACCACACGCACAAATCACAGTCACACATGCAAAACGCACACCACACATACCGAACATACAAACCCACATTGAAGACACACGTATACCACAACAAAAAGAACACCGAATCTAAGCAGCACACATTTCACGCACGACTCCAAACACACATGAAACCTGCAGCGCACAGAGCCGCACAGAATGCACAAGGCCAAACACACAACATATACACAAAGCTATCAGTCATAGCCCACGGTATCTCACTCAACTTGCAAAACACACAGACCACCCAACACACAAATACGCAACACACAGGCAAGAATACACGCAACACAAGCACAAATAACAGAGCAGCACATCCCACGACACACACAAGCATCACACACAGAAATTGATATCACAACTCATAACAGTACACAGCACCCTGCATTAACAAAGCAACACACACAGGACAACGCAACCACTACATACCACACGTAAGGCCCCAAACGACACACACTCTAGGAGCCCCCACAACGCGCACAAGAAACACCCACAAACACGTACAGAGAGAACACACAGAACCTCCCAACACGCACACAGCACGTCACGGAAAACAACATACAGCGCAAACATCACAGGACGTCAAGGCACACACAGTTCACACAAATCACAGTTCAGTGAGTACACACAACAAGCACAGTGAGGCACACTAACAAGCACAACCACACACAGACGACACATCTCACATCACACACATAACTCAAATCCAACGCACACACAGCCTCTCAAACACAGCCAAACACAAATCACAATCACACACGCAAAACAGGCACACCACACACGAAACCACATGAAAAGCACACAACCAACAAAAACCCACATAGCGCCACATTTCACACACTACGCACCACACACACAGTCACGCACAGACACCCCGCACTCATATCCAGCCACGGGCTGCACTACGCAAAGCGCACACGCACGAGACCCAAAATGTAGCAATACAAGTCACAAGGCACACACCAGACACATCAAAGCACACAATTTCTCACAACACACATGAACCACATTCCACAGAGCGCCCACAGCACACCCAATTAGGCACATTTAACAAGCACAACCACGCACAGACAACACATCTCACATCACACACGAAGCAAGCAAACACCCACACATACACTCAAACACAACCACACACAAGTCACAACCACACGCTCAAAGCACACACCACACACAACACATGCCGATTGACATGCAAAAAACACACAAACCACAAACAAAGAGAGCACTGAATTTATGAAACCCTCATTTCACACACTACACATACCACACAAAACACACATAAGTCGTACAGCACACAGAGCCTCCCAGAACACACAGTGCAAAGCGCACAACATATACACAGTGCATATTAGACACAACACAGTTAGTATCCCACACAACACGTAAAACACACAGATGACACAACACACACACACAAAATACTCAAAACAGGTAAGAGTACACACAACGCACAGGCAACTGAGAACACAACACATTGCACGTCACGCAACACACGTGCGGTCGCATCCCTCATTAAACATGAAACCGAAAACCGTTCACAGACTATTGCGACATTCCCAACCACGAACACAACATGCTACACAAATGACGCCGAACATGCCACACACAAAGGCACAATCCAAGCACACAACACCCCACACAGAACCACCCTCAACCGCACAGGTCACACAGCACTCCACAGGGAAATACACGCAGAACACACACTACAAACAACAAAGTACCCAAACTGCACACGTCACATACACAACAGTCACAGCACAGAAGGAACGCAACACACAGTAAAACACACACAACCTCATTAACACCGCCCCGCACACTAAACCAGCAGATCACCGACATCACAGCAAAAAGTCACACAATAACACAGCATGCGAAATGTAACACGACACAGAATACACACACAATCACTCAACAGACACAACAAAACACACCCTGCCATATACACAAAAGACAAACAAGGCACCTCACACATAACACCAAACCCAACAAACACAAAACACATCACAGAAAAGACGCACAACCAAAACATTGCGCACACGACACACACATTAAAAGAAACACATCAATGCATTACCACAACACCCGAAGTAGTACACAAATCACAGATCAATGCAGCACACAACACACACAAACATCACACACGAATTACACATCACACCTCATAACACACACAAAACCCTGCATTGACAACACAGCACACGGAGTGAAGTGAAGCAACCACTACGTACCACACATTAAGAAGCCACACACTCAGGGGATAACAAAAAACACAACACCCACTAACACAATGATACGGAGAACACACACAAACTCAAGTCACAAACAACACAACATATGAAACAACACACACCACATACATCACAGGACACAAAGGCACCCATTTCTCACAAATCGCATTTAACCATGTACACACCACTCACACAATGAGGCACACTACACAAGCAGAACCGCATACAGAGAACACATCTCAACTCACACTCACAGCAACCAATTACACACAAAACCTCTCAAACACAGCCAAACACGTATCGCACACGCACACGCAAGACACACACAGCGCATAATAGAGAACCACACACAAAACACACAGCCAATAGTAAACGCACATAGCACACATTTCACACACTGCACACCCCACGTACCACCGCACACAGGCACCCCACACACACATATACACACGGGCACGCCTGCACAATGCACTCACACACACACACACACACACACACACAAAACTCAAAATGTATATCGACCCAACAGACAGTCGCAGGGCTCACACCAGACACAACAGAGCCCATATTTCTCATAAAACACAGAGACCACATCTGGCAGAGTACATGCAGCAAACACAACGAGGCACACTGAGCAAGCACAACCACACACGCACAACACATTTCGCATCACACACGTAACAACCACACCACACTCAGCCACTCAAACACAACCACACACGAGTCACAATCACATACGCAAAACACACACAACACTCACAAATCCATATTCGAAACACACGAGACCAACAAAGAAGACAAATAGCACACATGGCCCATACAGCACGCTACACACACAACCACGCACGGACACACCACACATACATTCTCTCACAGGAGCATAACGCAGAACACACACATAACACAGATGCATGCAAAAACAAAAGTCAAAAGACACACACCACACACCTCAAGGCACATAACTTCTCAGAACACACGCGAGAAACATTGCTCAGGCTACGTATGGCACACACCATGAGGCATACTAGACAAGCACAACCACGCACAGTCAACACATCTCTCATCACGTGCATAACTCAAACCGCCAAGCACCACACACAACCTCTCTAACACAGCAACACACAAATCACAATCCCACACACCAAGCAGGCACAACACATACAAATCCACACACAACCAACGAAAACACACACAACACACCTATGAGGCACTACACACAACACTCAAAACGACAGGCATGCAATACAGAGCCCACGCGGACCCACACGCAGACAGCCCGTGTCAAAACACACAGAAGCACGCCCACACCAAATACACACTCAGAGCACGTCAGACACAACGCAAAGCTGACATCACACAGGATGCTCTAAATACACAGAGCCCCCAACGTCTACCCTGTACGTAACACCCAGAAAGCGAATAGACAGCACTCACACAACCCAGAACGCAGGACATAACGCAACAGACAACAGAAAGACCAGACACGTTACACACGAAACAGGACACAGGAAGCCACACAGCAAACACATTTACAAACACCAACGGATAACTCATCAATAAATGACAAAATATACAACACACAAAGAATCAGTCAACGCACACGACACGCAAGCACCACCACACACATCACACGTTGCACGCCACACAGAGAAAAGTACACAGAACAATGTACTCAACAAGCAGTGAAGAACCCAATACCACACATGGCACATGCACAACACACACAACACGGACAACACACAGCACACAGAAAATAAACGAGACGCACAGATCACAGACAACACGGCACAAAACACACAAGAACACACAGCGCACACAGCATAGCAAACCAGAATACACACAGGTTCACAAAACAAACACCACAAATCGTTCACTACCATACACTCACAACACAAACAGCACCCCACACACACGCGTGCGACAAACCCAGAAGGCCCAACACATATCAAACACACACAGCACTCAGTAAAAAACACGTAACACACCACCCACGCAGAAAGACATTAAAAAAGGAACAACAGAGCCCACACAACACAACGCCCACAAAACTGCACATCACAATAGCACAAGCAACACACACTACATACAACAACCACAATACAACACACATAAAACAACACACACAACACACATGCAAATCACCCACAACACGCAAAGCCAGTTTACCTACAACCTCCCAACACACAAACAGCACATCACACTACGCGGACCCCACACACACCGGGCACATAACTGCACACAATTCACATGAACCACGGTTCTCAGAGTAATCACAACACACACAGTGAGGCACACAGGCCAAGCATGGCCACACACAGTACACACATAACAAATTACGCTCATTACTCCAAACGCCAACCACACGCACAAATCACAGTCACACATGCAAAACGCACACCACACATACCGAACATACAAACCCACATTGAAGACACACGTATACCACAACAAAAAGAACACCGAATCTAAGCAGCACACATTTCACGCACGACTCCAAACACACATGAAACCTGCAGCGCACAGAGCCGCACAGAATGCACAAGGCCAAACACACAACATATACACAAAGCTATCAGTCATAGCCCACGGTATCTCACTCAACTTGCAAAACACACAGACCACCCAACACACAAATATGCAACACACAGGCAAGAATACACGCAACACAAGCACAAATAACAGAGCAGCACATCCCACGACACACACAAGCATCACACACAGAAATTGATATCACAACTCATAACAGTACACAGCACCCTGCATTAACAAAGCAACACACACAGGACAACGCAACCACTACATACCACACGTAAGGCCCCAAACGACACACACTCTAGGAGCCCCCACAACGCGCACAAGAAACACCCACAAACACGTACAGAGAGAACACACAGAACCTCCCAACACGCACACAGCACGTCACGGAAAACAACATACAGCGCAAACATCACAGGACGTCAAGGCACACACAGTTCACACAAATCACAGTTCAGTGAGTACACACAACAAGCACAGTGAGGCACACTAACAAGCACAACCACACACAGACGACACATCTCACATCACACACATAACTCAAATCCAACGCACACACAGCCTCTCAAACACAGCCAAACACAAATCACAATCACACACGCAAAACAGGCACACCACACACGAAACCACATGAAAAGCACACAACCAACAAAAACCCACATAGCGCCACATTTCACACACTACGCACCACACACACAGTCACGCACAGACACCCCGCACTCATATCCAGCCACGGGCTGCACTACGCAAAGCGCACACGCACGAGACCCAAAATGTAGCAATACAAGTCACAAGGCACACACCAGACACATCAAAGCACACAATTTCTCACAACACACATGAACCACATTCCACAGAGCGCCCACAGCACACCCAATTAGGCACATTTAACAAGCACAACCACGCACAGACAACACATCTCACATCACACACGAAGCAAGCAAACACCCACACATACACTCAAACACAACCACACACAAGTCACAACCACACGCTCAAAGCACACACCACACACAACACATGCCGATTGACATGCAAAAAACACACAAACCACAAACAAAGAGAGCACTGAATTTATGAAACCCTCATTTCACACACTACACATACCACACAAAACACACATAAGTCGTACAGCACACAGAGCCTCCCAGAACACACAGTGCAAAGCGCACAACATATCCACAGTGCATATTAGACACAACACAGTTAGTATCCCACACAACACGTAAAACACACAGATGACACAACACACACACACAAAATACTCAAAACAGGTAAGAGTACACACAACGCACAGGCAACTGAGAACACAACACATTGCACGTCACGCAACACACGTGCGGTTGCATCCCTCATTAAACATGAAACCGAAAACCGTTCACAGACTATTGCGACATTCCCAACCACGAACACAACATGCTACACAAATGACGCCGAACATGCCACACACAAAGGCACAATCCAAGCACACAACACCCCACACAGAACCACCCTCAACCGCACAGGTCACACAGCACTCCACAGGGAAATACATGCAGAACACACACTACAAACAACAAAGTACCCAAACTGCACACGTCACATACACAACAGTCACAGCACAGAAGGAACGCAACACACAGTAAAACACACACAACCTCATTAACACCGCCCCGCACACTAAACCAGCAGATCACCGACATCACAGCAAAAAGTCACACAATAACACAGCATGCGAAATGTAACACGACACAGAATACACACACAATCACTCAACAGACACAACAAAACACACCCTGCCATATACACAAAAGACAAACAAGGCACCTCACACATAACACCAAACCCAACAAACACAAAACACATCACAGAAAAGACGCACAACAAAAACATTGCGCACACGACACACACATTAAAAGAAACACATCAATGCATTACCACAACACCCAAAGTAGTACACAAATCACAGATCAATGCAGCACACAACACACACAAACATCACACACGAATTACACATCACACCTCATAACACACACAAAACCCTGCATTGACAACACAGCACACGGAGTGAAGTGAAGCAACCACTACGTACCACACATTAAGAAGCCACACACTCAGGGGATAACAAAAAACACAACACCCACTAACACAATGATACGGAGAACACACACAAACTCAAGTCACAAACAACACAACATATGAAACAACACACACCACATACATCACAGGACACAAAGGCACCCATTTCTCACAAATCGCATTTAACCATGTACACACCACTCACACAATGAGGCACACTACACAAGCAGAACCGCATACAGAGAACACATCTCAACTCACACTCACAGCAACCAATTACACACAAAACCTCTCAAACACAGCCAAACACGTATCGCACACGCACACGCAAGACACACACAGCGCATAATAGAGAACCACACACAAAACACACAGCCAATAGTAAACGCACATAGCACACATTTCACACACTGCACACCCCACGTACCACCGCACACAGGCACCCCACACACACATATACACACGGGCACGCCTGCACAATGCACTCACCCACACACACACACACACACACACAAAACTCAAAATGTATATCGACCCAACAGACAGTCGCAGGGCTCACACCAGACACAACAGAGCCCATATTTCTCATAAAACACAGAGACCACATCTGGCAGAGTACATGCAGCAAACACAACGAGGCACACTGAGCAAGCACAACCACACACGCACAACACATTTCGCATCACACACGTAACAACCACACCACACTCAGCCACTCAAACACAACCACACACGAGTCACAATCACATACGCAAAACACACACAACACTCACAAATCCATATTCGAAACACACGAGACCAACAAAGAAGACAAATAGCACACATGGCCCATACAGCACGCTACACACACAACCACGCACGGACACACCACACATACATTCTCTCACAGGAGCATAACGCAGAACACACACATAACACAGATGCATGCAAAAACAAAAGTCAAAAGACACACACCACACACCTCAAGGCACATAACTTCTCAGAACACACGCGAGAAACATTGCTCAGGCTACGTATGGCACACACCATGAGGCATACTAGACAAGCACAACCACGCACAGTCAACACATCTCTCATCACGTGCATAACTCAAACCGCCAAGCACCACACACAACCTCTCTAACACAGCAACACACAAATCACAATCCCACACACCAAGCAGGCACAACACATACAAATCCACACACAACCAACGAAAACACACACAACACACCTATGAGGCACTACACACAACACTCAAAACGACAGGCATGCAATACAGAGCACACGCGGACCCACACGCAGACAGCCCGTGTCAAAACACACAGAAGCACGCCCACACCAAATACACACTCAGAGCACGTCAGACACAACGCAAAGCTGACATCACACAGGATGCTCTAAATACACAGAGCCCCCAACGTCTACCCTGTACGTAACACCCAGAAAGCGAATAGACAGCACTCACACAACCCAGAACGCAGGACATAACGCAACAGACAACAGAAAGACCAGACACGTTACACACGAAACAGGACACAGGAAGCCACACAGCAAACACATTTACAAACACCAACGGATAACTCATCAATAAATGACAAAATATACAACACACAAAGAATCAGTCAACGCACACGACACGCAAGTCACCACCACACACATCACACGTTGCACGCCACACAGAGAAAAGTACACAGAACAATGTACTCAACAAGCAGTGAAGAACCCAATACCACACATGGCACATGCACAACACACACAACACGGACAACACACAGCACACAGAAAATAAACGAGACGCACAGATCACAGACAACACGGCACAAAACACACAAGAACACACAGCGCACACAGCATAGCAAACCAGAATACACACAGGTTCACAAAACAAACACCACAAATCGTTCACTACCATACACTCACAACACAAACAGCACCCCACACACACGCGCGCGACAAACCCAGAAGGCCCAACACATATCAAACACACACAGCACTCAGTAAAAAACACGTAACACACCACCCACGCAGAAAGACATTAAAAAAGGAACAACAGAGCCCACACAACACAACGCCCACAAAACTGCACATCACAATAGCACAAGCAACACACACTACATACAACAACCACAATACAACACACATAAAACAACACACACAACACACATGCAAATCACCCACAACACGCAAAGCCAGTTTACCTACAACCTCCCAACACACAAACAGCACATCACACTACGCGGACCCCACACACACCGGGCACATAACTGCACACAATTCACATGAACCACGGTTCTCAGAGTAATCACAACACACACAGTGAGGCACACAGGCCAAGCATGGCCACACACAGTACACACATAACAAATTACGCTCATTACTCCAAACGCCAACCACACGCACAAATCACAGTCACACATGCAAAACGCACACCACACATACCGAACATACAAACCCACATTGAAGACACACGTATACCACAACAAAAAGAACACCGAATCTAAGCAGCACACATTTCACGCACGACTCCAAACACACATGAAACCTGCAGCGCACAGAGCCGCACAGAATGCACAAGGCCAAACACACAACATATACACAAAGCTATCAGTCATAGCCCACGGTATCTCACTCAACTTGCAAAACACACAGACCACCCAACACACAAATACGCAACACACAGGCAAGAATACACGCAACACAAGCACAAATAACAGAGCAGCACATCCCACGACACACACAAGCATCACACACAGAAATTGATATCACAACTCATAACAGTACACAGCACCCTGCATTAACAAAGCAACACACACAGGACAACGCAACCACTACATACCACACGTAAGGCCCCAAACGACACACACTCTAGGAGCCCCCACAACGCGCACAAGAAACACCCACAAACACGTACAGAGAGAACACACAGAACCTCCCAACACGCACACAGCACGTCACGGAAAACAACATACAGCGCAAACATCACAGGACGTCAAGGCACACACAGTTCACACAAATCACAGTTCAGTGAGTACACACAACAAGCACAGTGAGGCACACTAACAAGCACAACCACACACAGACGACACATCTCACATCACACACATAACTCAAATCCAACGCACACACAGCCTCTCAAACACAGCCAAACACAAATCACAATCACACACGCAAAACAGGCACACCACACACGAAACCACATGAAAAGCACACAACCAACAAAAACCCACATAGCGCCACATTTCACACACTACGCACCACACACACAGTCACGCACAGACACCCCGCACTCATATCCAGCCACGGGCTGCACTACGCAAAGCGCACACGCACGAGACCCAAAATGTAGCAATACAAGTCACAAGGCACACACCAGACACATCAAAGCACACAATTTCTCACAACACACATGAACCACATTCCACAGAGCGCCCACAGCACACCCAATTAGGCACATTTAACAAGCACAACCACGCACAGACAACACATCTCACATCACACACGAAGCAAGCAAACACCCACACATACACTCAAACACAACCACACACAAGTCACAACCACACGCTCAAAGCACACACCACACACAACACATGCCGATTGACATGCAAAAAACACACAAACCACAAACAAAGAGAGCACTGAATTTATGAAACCCTCATTTCACACACTACACATACCACACAAAACACACATAAGTCGTACAGCACACAGAGCCTCCCAGAACACACAGTGCAAAGCGCACAACATATACACAGTGCATATTAGACACAACACAGTTAGTATCCCACACAACACGTAAAACACACAGATGACACAACACACACACACAAAATACTCAAAACAGGTAAGAGTACACACAACGCACAGACAACTGAGAACACAACACATTGCACGTCACGCAACACACGTGCGGTCGCATCCCTCATTAAACATGAAACCGAAAACCGTTCACAGTCTATTGCGACATTCCCAACCACGAACACAACATGCTACACAAATGACGCCGAACATGCCACACACAAAGGCACAATCCAAGCACACAACACCCCACACAGAACCACCCTCAACCGCACAGGTCACACAGCACTCCACAGGGAAATACACGCAGAACACACACTACAAACAACAAAGTACCCAAACTGCACACGTCACATACACAACAGTCACAGCACAGAAGGAACGCAACACACAGTAAAACACACACAACCACATTAACACCGCCCCGCACACTAAACCAGCAGATCACCGACATCACAGCAAAAAGTCACACAATAACACAGCATGCGAAATGTAACACGACACAGAATACACACACAATCACTCAACAGACACAACAAAACACACCCTGCCATATACACAAAAGACAAACAAGGCACCTCACACATAACACCAAACCCAACAAACACAAAACACATCACAGAAAAGACGCACAACAAAAACATTGCGCACACGACACACACATTAAAAGAAACACATCAATGCATTACCACAACACCCAAAGTAGTACACAAATCACAGATCAATGCAGCACACAACACACACAAACATCACACACGAATTACACATCACACCTCATAACACACACAAAACCCTGCATTGACAACACAGCACACGGAGTGAAGTGAAGCAACCACTACGTACCACACATTAAGAAGCCACACACTCAGGGGATAACAAAAAACACAACACCCACTAACACAATGATACGGAGAACACACACAAACTCAAGTCACAAACAACACAACATATGAAACAACACACACCACATACATCACAGGACACAAAGGCACCCATTTCTCACAAATCGCATTTAACCATGTACACACCACTCACACAATGAGGCACACTACACAAGCAGAACCGCATACAGAGAACACATCTCAACTCACACTCACAGCAACCAATTACACACAAAACCTCTCAAACACAGCCAAACACGTATCGCACACGCACACGCAAGACACACACAGCGCATAATAGAGAACCACACACAAAACACACAGCCAATAGTAAACGCACATAGCACACATTTCACACACTGCACACCCCACGTACCACCGCACACAGGCACCCCACACACACATATACACACGGGCACGCCTGCACAATGCACTCACCCACACACACACACACACACACACAAAACTCAAAATGTATATCGACCCAACAGACAGTCGCAGGGCTCACACCAGACACAACAGAGCCCATATTTCTCATAAAACACAGAGACCACATCTGGCAGAGTACATGCAGCAAACACAACGAGGCACACTGAGCAAGCACAACCACACACGCACAACACATTTCGCATCACACACGTAACAACCACACCACACTCAGCCACTCAAACACAACCACACACGAGTCACAATCACATACGCAAAACACACACAACACTCACAAATCCATATTCGAAACACACGAGACCAACAAAGAAGACAAATAGCACACATGGCCCATACAGCACGCTACACACACAACCACGCACGGACACACCACACATACATTCTCTCACAGGAGCATAACGCAGAACACACACATAACACAGATGCATGCAAAAACAAAAGTCAAAAGACACACACCACACACCTCAAGGCACATAACTTCTCAGAACACACGCGAGAAACATTGCTCAGGCTACGTATGGCACACACCATGAGGCATACTAGACAAGCACAACCACGCACAGTCAACACATCTCTCATCACGTGCATAACTCAAACCGCCAAGCACCACACACAACCTCTCTAACACAGCAACACACAAATCACAATCCCACACACCAAGCAGGCACAACACATACAAATCCACACACAACCAACGAAAACACACACAACACACCTATGAGGCACTACACACAACACTCAAAACGACAGGCATGCAATACAGAGCCCACGCGGACCCACACGCAGACAGCCCGTGTCAAAACACACAGAAGCACGCCCACACCAAATACACACTCAGAGCACGTCAGACACAACGCAAAGCTGACATCACACAGGATGCTCTAAATACACAGAGCCCCCAACGTCTACCCTGTACGTAACACCCAGAAAGCGAATAGACAGCACTCACACAATCCAGAACGCAGGACATAACGCAACAGACAACAGAAAGACCAGACACGTTACACACGAAACAGGACACAGGAAGCCACACAGCAAACACATTTACAAACACCAACGGATAACTCATCAATAAATGACAAAATATACAACACACAAAGAATCAGTCAACGCACACGACACGCAAGCACCACCACACACATCACACGTTGCACGCCACACAGAGAAAAGTACACAGAACAATGTACTCAACAAGCAGTGAAGAACCCAATACCACACATGGCACATGCACAACACACACAACACGGACAACACACAGCACACAGAAAATAAACGAGACGCACAGATCACAGACAACACGGCACAAAACACACAAGAACACACAGCGCACACAGCATAGCAAACCAGAATACACACAGGTTCACAAAACAAACACCACAAATCGTTCACTACCATACACTCACAACACAAACAGCACCCCACACACACGCGTGCGACAAACCCAGAAGGCCCAACACATATCAAACACACACAGCACTCAGTAAAAAACACGTAACACACCACCCACACAGAAAGACATTAAAAAAGGAACAACAGAGCCCACACAACACAACGCCCACAAAACTGCACATCACCATAGCACAAACAACACACACTACATACAACACCCACAATACAACACACATAAAACAACACACACAACACACATGCAAATCACCCACAACACGCAAAGCCAGTTTACCTACAACCTCCCAACACACAAACAGCACATCACACTACGCGGACCCCACACACACCGGGCACATAACTGCACACAATTCACATGAACCACGGTTCTCAGAGTAATCACAACACACACAGTGAGGCACACAGGCCAAGCATGGCCACACACAGTACACACATAACAAATTACGCTCATTACTCCAAACGCCAACCACACGCACAAATCACAGTCACACATGCAAAACGCACACCACACATACCGAACATACAAACCCACATTGAAGACACACGTATACCACAACAAAAAGAACACCGAATCTAAGCAGCACACATTTCACGCACGACTCCAAACACACATGAAACCTGCAGCGCACAGAGCCGCACAGAATGCACAAGGCCAAACACACAACATATACACAAAGCTATCAGTCATAGCCCACGGTATCTCACTCAACTTGCAAAACACACAGACCACCCAACACACAAATACGCAACACACAGGCAAGAATACACGCAACACAAGCACAAATAACAGAGCAGCACATCCCACGACACACACAAGCATCACACACAGAAATTGATATCACAACTCATAACAGTACACAGCACCCTGCATTAACAAAGCAACACACACAGGACAACGCAACCACTACATACCACACGTAAGGCCCCAAACGACACACACTCTAGGAGCCCCCACAACGCGCACAAGAAACACCCACAAACACGTACAGAGAGAACACACAGAACCTCCCAACACGCACACAGCACGTCACGGAAAACAACATACAGCGCAAACATCACAGGACGTCAAGGCACACACAGTTCACACAAATCACAGTTCAGTGAGTACACACAACAAGCACAGTGAGGCACACTAACAAGCACAACCACACACAGACGACACATCTCACATCACACACATAACTCAAATCCAACGCACACACAGCCTCTCAAACACAGCCAAACACAAATCACAATCACACACGCAAAACAGGCACACCACACACGAAACCACATGAAAAGCACACAACCAACAAAAACCCACATAGCGCCACATTTCACACACTACGCACCACACACACAGTCACGCACAGACACCCCGCACTCATATCCAGCCACGGGCTGCACTACGCAAAGCGCACACGCACGAGACCCAAAATGTAGCAATACAAGTCACAAGGCACACACCAGACACATCAAAGCACACAATTTCTCACAACACACATGAACCACATTCCACAGAGCGCCCACAGCACACCCAATTAGGCACATTTAACAAGCACAACCACGCACAGACAACACATCTCACATCACACACGAAGCAAGCAAACACCCACACATACACTCAAACACAACCACACACAAGTCACAACCACACGCTCAAAGCACACACCACACACAACACATGCCGATTGACATGCAAAAAACACACAAACCACAAACAAAGAGAGCACTGAATTTATGAAACCCTCATTTCACACACTACACATACCACACAAAACACACATAAGTCGTACAGCACACAGAGCCTCCCAGAACACACAGTGCAAAGCGCACAACATATACACAGTGCATATTAGACACAACACAGTTAGTATCCCACACAACACGTAAAACACACAGATGACACAACACACACACACAAAATACTCAAAACAGGTAAGAGTACACACAACGCACAGGCAACTGAGAACACAACACATTGCACGTCACGCAACACACGTGCGGTCGCATCCCTCATTAAACATGAAACCGAAAACCGTTCACAGACTATTGCGACATTCCCAACCACGAACACAACATGCTACACAAATGACGCCGAACATGCCACACACAAAGGCACAATCCAAGCACACAACACCCCACACAGAACCACCCTCAACCGCACAGGTCACACAGCACTCCACAGGGAAATACACGCAGAACACACACTACAAACAACAAAGTACCCAAACTGCACACGTCACATACACAACAGTCACAGCACAGAAGGAACGCAACACACAGTAAAACACACACAACCTCATTAACACCGCCCCGCACACTAAACCAGCAGATCACCGACATCACAGCAAAAAGTCACACAATAACACAGCATGCGAAATGTAACACGACACAGAATACACACACAATCACTCAACAGACACAACAAAACACACCCTGCCATATACACAAAAGACAAACAAGGCACCTCACACATAACACCAAACCCAACAAACACAAAACACATCACAGAAAAGACGCACAACCAAAACATTGCGCACACGACACACACATTAAAAGAAACACATCAATGCATTACCACAACACCCGAAGTAGTACACAAATCACAGATCAATGCAGCACACAACACACACAAACATCACACACGAATTACACATCACACCTCATAACACACACAAAACCCTGCATTGACAACACAGCACACGGAGTGAAGTGAAGCAACCACTACGTACCACACATTAAGAAGCCACACACTCAGGGGATAACAAAAAACACAACACCCACTAACACAATGATACGGAGAACACACACAAACTCAAGTCACAAACAACACAACATATGAAACAACACACACCACATACATCACAGGACACAAAGGCACCCATTTCTCACAAATCGCATTTAACCATGTACACACCACTCACACAATGAGGCACACTACACAAGCAGAACCGCATACAGAGAACACATCTCAACTCACACTCACAGCAACCAATTACACACAAAACCTCTCAAACACAGCCAAACACGTATCGCACACGCACACGCAAGACACACACAGCGCATAATAGAGAACCACACACAAAACACACAGCCAATAGTAAACGCACATAGCACACATTTCACACACTGCACACCCCACGTACCACCGCACACAGGCACCCCACACACACATATACACACGGGCACGCCTGCACAATGCACTCACACACACACACACACACACACACACAAAACTCAAAATGTATATCGACCCAACAGACAGTCGCAGGGCTCACACCAGACACAACAGAGCCCATATTTCTCATAAAACACAGAGACCACATCTGGCAGAGTACATGCAGCAAACACAACGAGGCACACTGAGCAAGCACAACCACACACGCACAACACATTTCGCATCACACACGTAACAACCACACCACACTCAGCCACTCAAACACAACCACACACGAGTCACAATCACATACGCAAAACACACACAACACTCACAAATCCATATTCGAAACACACGAGACCAACAAAGAAGACAAATAGCACACATGGCCCATACAGCACGCTACACACACAACCACGCACGGACACACCACACATACATTCTCTCACAGGAGCATAACGCAGAACACACACATAACACAGATGCATGCAAAAACAAAAGTCAAAAGACACACACCACACACCTCAAGGCACATAACTTCTCAGAACACACGCGAGAAACATTGCTCAGGCTACGTATGGCACACACCATGAGGCATACTAGACAAGCACAACCACGCATAGTCAACACATCTCTCATCACGTGCATAACTCAAACCGCCAAGCACCACACACAACCTCTCTAACACAGCAACACACAAATCACAATCCCACACACCAAGCAGGCACAACACATACAAAT
This sequence comes from Manis pentadactyla, assembly GCF_030020395.1. Classification (NCBI taxonomy): domain Eukaryota; kingdom Metazoa; phylum Chordata; class Mammalia; order Pholidota; family Manidae; genus Manis; species Manis pentadactyla. The sequence goes on along the minus strand of NC_080024.1, from coordinate 67,845,521 downwards.
CCACACACAACCAACGAAAACACACACAACACACCTATGAGGCACTACACACAACACTCAAAACGACAGGCATGCAATACAGAGCCCACGCGGACCCACACGCAGACAGCCCGTGTCAAAACACACAGAAGCACGCCCACACCAAATACACACTCAGAGCACGTCAGACACAACGCAAAGCTGACATCACACAGGATGCTCTAAATACACAGAGCCCCCAACGTCTACCCTGTACGTAACACCCAGAAAGCGAATAGACAGCACTCACACAACCCAGAACGCAGGACATAACGCAACAGACAACAGAAAGACCAGACACGTTACACACGAAACAGGACACAGGAAGCCACACAGCAAACACATTTACAAACACCAACGGATAACTCATCAATAAATGACAAAATATACAACACACAAAGAATCAGTCAACGCACACGACACGCAAGCACCACCACACACATCACACGTTGCACGCCACACAGAGAAAAGTACACAGAACAATGTACTCAACAAGCAGTGAAGAACCCAATACCACACATGGCACATGCACAACACACACAACACGGACAACACACAGCACACAGAAAATAAACGAGACGCACAGATCACAGACAACACGGCACAAAACACACAAGAACACACAGCGCACACAGCATAGCAAACCAGAATACACACAGGTTCACAAAACAAACACCACAAATCGTTCACTACCATACACTCACAACACAAACAGCACCCCACACACACGCGTGCGACAAACCCAGAAGGCCCAACACATATCAAACACACACAGCACTCAGTAAAAAACACGTAACACACCACCCACACAGAAAGACATTAAAAAAGGAACAACAGAGCCCACACAACACAACGCCCACAAAACTGCACATCACCATAGCACAAACAACACACACTACATACAACACCCACAATACAACACACATAAAACAACACACACAACACACATGCAAATCACCCACAACACGCAAAGCCAGTTTACCTACAACCTCCCAACACACAAACAGCACATCACACTACGCGGACCCCACACACACCGGGCACATAACTGCACACAATTCACATGAACCACGGTTCTCAGAGTAATCACAACACACACAGTGAGGCACACAGGCCAAGCATGGCCACACACAGTACACACATAACAAATTACGCTCATTACTCCAAACGCCAACCACACGCACAAATCACAGTCACACATGCAAAACGCACACCACACATACCGAACATACAAACCCACATTGAAGACACACGTATACCACAACAAAAAGAACACCGAATCTAAGCAGCACACATTTCACGCACGACTCCAAACACACATGAAACCTGCAGCGCACAGAGCCGCACAGAATGCACAAGGCCAAACACACAACATATACACAAAGCTATCAGTCATAGCCCACGGTATCTCACTCAACTTGCAAAACACACAGACCACCCAACACACAAATACGCAACACACAGGCAAGAATACACGCAACACAAGCACAAATAACAGAGCAGCACATCCCACGACACACACAAGCATCACACACAGAAATTGATATCACAACTCATAACAGTACACAGCACCCTGCATTAACAAAGCAACACACACAGGACAACGCAACCACTACATACCACACGTAAGGCCCCAAACGACACACACTCTAGGAGCCCCCACAACGCGCACAAGAAACACCCACAAACACGTACAGAGAGAACACACAGAACCTCCCAACACGCACACAGCACGTCACGGAAAACAACATACAGCGCAAACATCACAGGACGTCAAGGCACACACAGTTCACACAAATCACAGTTCAGTGAGTACACACAACAAGCACAGTGAGGCACACTAACAAGCACAACCACACACAGACGACACATCTCACATCACACACATAACTCAAATCCAACGCACACACAGCCTCTCAAACACAGCCAAACACAAATCACAATCACACACGCAAAACAGGCACACCACACACGAAACCACATGAAAAGCACACAACCAACAAAAACCCACATAGCGCCACATTTCACACACTACGCACCACACACACAGTCACGCACAGACACCCCGCACTCATATCCAGCCACGGGCTGCACTACGCAAAGCGCACACGCACGAGACCCAAAATGTAGCAATACAAGTCACAAGGCACACACCAGACACATCAAAGCACACAATTTCTCACAACACACATGAACCACATTCCACAGAGCGCCCACAGCACACCCAATTAGGCACATTTAACAAGCACAACCACGCACAGACAACACATCTCACATCACACACGAAGCAAGCAAACACCCACACATACACTCAAACACAACCACACACAAGTCACAACCACACGCTCAAAGCACACACCACACACAACACATGCCGATTGACATGCAAAAAACACACAAACCACAAACAAAGAGAGCACTGAATTTATGAAACCCTCATTTCACACACTACACATACCACACAAAACACACATAAGTCGTACAGCACACAGAGCCTCCCAGAACACACAGTGCAAAGCGCACAACATATACACAGTGCATATTAGACACAACACAGTTAGTATCCCACACAACACGTAAAACACACAGATGACACAACACACACACACAAAATACTCAAAACAGGTAAGAGTACACACAACGCACAGGCAACTGAGAACACAACACATTGCACGTCACGCAACACACGTGCGGTCGCATCCCTCATTAAACATGAAACCGAAAACCGTTCACAGACTATTGCGACATTCCCAACCACGAACACAACATGCTACACAAATGACGCCGAACATGCCACACACAAAGGCACAATCCAAGCACACAACACCCCACACAGAACCACCCTCAACCGCACAGGTCACACAGCACTCCACAGGGAAATACACGCAGAACACACACTACAAACAACAAAGTACCCAAACTGCACACGTCACATACACAACAGTCACAGCACAGAAGGAACGCAACACACAGTAAAACACACACAACCTCATTAACACCGCCCCGCACACTAAACCAGCAGATCACCGACATCACAGCAAAAAGTCACACAATAACACAGCATGCGAAATGTAACACGACACAGAATACACACACAATCACTCAACAGACACAACAAAACACACCCTGCCATATACACAAAAGACAAACAAGGCACCTCACACATAACACCAAACCCAACAAACACAAAACACATCACAGAAAAGACGCACAACCAAAACATTGCGCACACGACACACACATTAAAAGAAACACATCAATGCATTACCACAACACCCGAAGTAGTACACAAATCACAGATCAATGCAGCACACAACACACACAAACATCACACACGAATTACACATCACACCTCATAACACACACAAAACCCTGCATTGACAACACAGCACACGGAGTGAAGTGAAGCAACCACTACGTACCACACATTAAGAAGCCACACACTCAGGGGATAACAAAAAACACAACACCCACTAACACAATGATACGGAGAACACACACAAACTCAAGTCACAAACAACACAACATATGAAACAACACACACCACATACATCACAGGACACAAAGGCACCCATTTCTCACAAATCGCATTTAACCATGTACACACCACTCACACAATGAGGCACACTACACAAGCAGAACCGCATACAGAGAACACATCTCAACTCACACTCACAGCAACCAATTACACACAAAACCTCTCAAACACAGCCAAACACGTATCGCACACGCACACGCAAGACACACACAGCGCATAATAGAGAACCACACACAAAACACACAGCCAATAGTAAACGCACATAGCACACATTTCACACACTGCACACCCCACGTACCACCGCACACAGGCACCCCACACACACATATACACACGGGCACGCCTGCACAATGCACTCACACACACACACACACACACACACACAAAACTCAAAATGTATATCGACCCAACAGACAGTCGCAGGGCTCACACCAGACACAACAGAGCCCATATTTCTCATAAAACACAGAGACCACATCTGGCAGAGTACATGCAGCAAACACAACGAGGCACACTGAGCAAGCACAACCACACACGCACAACACATTTCGCATCACACACGTAACAACCACACCACACTCAGCCACTCAAACACAACCACACACGAGTCACAATCACATACGCAAAACACACACAACACTCACAAATCCATATTCGAAACACACGAGACCAACAAAGAAGACAAATAGCACACATGGCCCATACAGCACGCTACACACACAACCACGCACGGACACACCACACATACATTCTCTCACAGGAGCATAACGCAGAACACACACATAACACAGATGCATGCAAAAACAAAAGTCAAAAGACACACACCACACACCTCAAGGCACATAACTTCTCAGAACACACGCGAGAAACATTGCTCAGGCTACGTATGGCACACACCATGAGGCATACTAGACAAGCACAACCACGCATAGTCAACACATCTCTCATCACGTGCATAACTCAAACCGCCAAGCACCACACACAACCTCTCTAACACAGCAACACACAAATCACAATCCCACACACCAAGCAGGCACAACACATACAAATCCACACACAACCAACGAAAACACACACAACACACCTATGAGGCACTACACACAACACTCAAAACGACAGGCATGCAATACAGAGCCCACGCGGACCCACACGCAGACAGCCCGTGTCAAAACACACAGAAGCACGCCCACACCAAATACACACTCAGAGCACGTCAGACACAACGCAAAGCTGACATCACACAGGATGCTCTAAATACACAGAGCCCCCAACGTCTACCCTGTACGTAACACCCAGAAAGCGAATAGACAGCACTCACACAACCCAGAACGCAGGACATAACGCAACAGACAACAGAAAGACCAGACACGTTACACACGAAACAGGACACAGGAAGCCACACAGCAAACACATTTACAAACACCAACGGATAACTCATCAATAAATGACAAAATATACAACACACAAAGAATCAGTCAACGCACACGACACGCAAGCACCACCACACACATCACACGTTGCACGCCACACAGAGAAAAGTACACAGAACAATGTACTCAACAAGCAGTGAAGAACCCAATACCACACATGGCACATGCACAACACACACAACACGGACAACACACAGCACACAGAAAATAAACGAGACGCACAGATCACAGACAACACGGCACAAAACACACAAGAACACACAGCGCACACAGCATAGCAAACCAGAATACACACAGGTTCACAAAACAAACACCACAAATCGTTCACTACCATACACTCACAACACAAACAGCACCCCACACACACGCGTGCGACAAACCCAGAAGGCCCAACACATATCAAACACACACAGCACTCAGTAAAAAACACGTAACACACCACCCACACAGAAAGACATTAAAAAAGGAACAACAGAGCCCACACAACACAACGCCCACAAAACTGCACATCACCATAGCACAAACAACACACACTACATACAACACCCACAATACAACACACATAAAACAACACACACAACACACATGCAAATCACCCACAACACGCAAAGCCAGTTTACCTACAACCTCCCAACACACAAACAGCACATCACACTACGCGGACCCCACACACACCGGGCACATAACTGCACACAATTCACATGAACCACGGTTCTCAGAGTAATCACAACACACACAGTGAGGCACACAGGCCAAGCATGGCCACACACAGTACACACATAACAAATTACGCTCATTACTCCAAACGCCAACCACACGCACAAATCACAGTCACACATGCAAAACGCACACCACACATACCGAACATACAAACCCACATTGAAGACACACGTATACCACAACAAAAAGAACACCGAATCTAAGCAGCACACATTTCACGCACGACTCCAAACACACATGAAACCTGCAGCGCACAGAGCCGCACAGAATGCACAAGGCCAAACACACAACATATACACAAAGCTATCAGTCATAGCCCACGGTATCTCACTCAACTTGCAAAACACACAGACCACCCAACACACAAATACGCAACACACAGGCAAGAATACACGCAACACAAGCACAAATAACAGAGCAGCACATCCCACGACACACACAAGCATCACACACAGAAATTGATATCACAACTCATAACAGTACACAGCACCCTGCATTAACAAAGCAACACACACAGGACAACGCAACCACTACATACCACACGTAAGGCCCCAAACGACACACACTCTAGGAGCCCCCACAACGCGCACAAGAAACACCCACAAACACGTACAGAGAGAACACACAGAACCTCCCAACACGCACACAGCACATCACGGAAAACAACATACAGCGCAAACATCACAGGACGTCAAGGCACACACAGTTCACACAAATCACAGTTCAGTGAGTACACACAACAAGCACAGTGAGGCACACTAACAAGCACAACCACACACAGACGACACATCTCACATCACACACATAACTCAAATCCAACGCACACACAGCCTCTCAAACACAGCCAAGCACAAATCACAATCACACACGCAAAACAGGCACACCACACACGAAACCACATGAAAAGCACACAACCAACAAAAACCCACATAGCGCCACATTTCACACACTACGCACCACACACACAGTCACGCACAGACACCCCGCACTCATATCCAGCCACGGGCTGCACTACGCAAAGCGCACACGCACGAGACCCAAAATGTAGCAATACAAGTCACAAGGCACACACCAGACACATCAAAGCACACAATTTCTCACAACACACATGAACCACATTCCACAGAGCGCCCACAGCACACCCAATTAGGCACATTTAACAAGCACAACCACGCACAGACAACACATCTCACATCACACACGAAGCAAGCAAACACCCACACATACACTCAAACACAACCACACACAAGTCACAACCACACGCTCAAAGCACACACCACACACAACACATGCCGATTGACATGCAAAAAACACACAAACCACAAACAAAGAGAGCACTGAATTTATGAAACCCTCATTTCACACACTACACATACCACACAAAACACACATAAGTCGTACAGCACACAGAGCCTCCCAGAACACACAGTGCAAAGCGCACAACATATACACAGTGCATATTAGACACAACACAGTTAGTATCCCACACAACACGTAAAACACACAGATGACACAACACACACACACAAAATACTCAAAACAGGTAAGAGTACACACAACGCACAGGCAACTGAGAACACAACACATTGCACGTCACGCAACACACGTACGGTCGCATCCCTCATTAAACATGAAACCGAAAACCGTTCACAGACTATTGCGACATTCCCAACCACGAACACAACATGCTACACAAATGACGCCGAACATGCCACACACAAAGGCACAATCCAAGCACACAACACCCCACACAGAACCACCCTCAACCGCACAGGTCACACAGCACTCCACAGGGAAATACACGCAGAACACACACTACAAACAACAAAGTACCCAAACTGCACACGTCACATACACAACAGTCACAGCACAGAAGGAACGCAACACACAGTAAAACACACACAACCACATTAACACCGCCCCGCACACTAAACCAGCAGATCACCGACATCACAGCAAAAAGTCACACAATAACACAGCATGCGAAATGTAACACGACACAGAATACACACACAATCACTCAACAGACACAACAAAACACACCCTGCCATATACACAAAAGACAAACAAGGCACCTCACACATAACACCAAACCCAACAAACACAAAACACATCACAGAAAAGACGCACAACCAAAACATTGCGCACACGACACACACATTAAAAGAAACACATCAATGCATTACCACAACACCCGAAGTAGTACACAAATCACAGATCAATGCAGCACACAACACACACAAACATCACACACGAATTACACATCACACCTCATAACACACACAAAACCCTGCATTGACAACACAGCACACGGAGTGAAGTGAAGCAACCACTACGTACCACACATTAAGAAGCCACACACTCAGGGGATAACAAAAAACACAACACCCACTAACACAATGATACGGAGAACACACACAAACTCAAGTCACAAACAACACAACATATGAAACAACACACACCACATACATCACAGGACACAAAGGCACCCATTTCTCACAAATCGCATTTAACCATGTACACACCACTCACACAATGAGGCACACTACACAAGCAGAACCGCATACAGAGAACACATCTCAACTCACACTCACAGCAACCAATTACACACAAAACCTCTCAAACACAGCCAAACACGTATCGCACACGCACACGCAAGACACACACAGCGCATAATAGAGAACCACACACAAAACACACAGCCAATAGTAAACGCACATAGCACACATTTCACACACTGCACACCCCACGTACCACCGCACACAGGCACCCCACACACACATATACACACGGGCACGCCTGCACAATGCACTCACACACACACACACACACACACACACAAAACTCAAAATGTATATCGACCCAACAGACAGTCGCAGGGCTCACACCAGACACAACAGAGCCCATATTTCTCATAAAACACAGAGACCACATCTGGCAGAGTACATGCAGCAAACACAACGAGGCACACTGAGCAAGCACAACCACACACGCACAACACATTTCGCATCACACACGTAACAACCACACCACACTCAGCCACTCAAACACAACCACACACGAGTCACAATCACATACGCAAAACACACACAACACTCACAAATCCATATTCGAAACACACGAGACCAACAAAGAAGACAAATAGCACACATGGCCCATACAGCACGCTACACACACAACCACGCACGGACACACCACACATACATTCTCTCACAGGAGCATAACGCAGAACACACACATAACACAGATGCATGCAAAAACAAAAGTCAAAAGACACACACCACACACCTCAAGGCACATAACTTCTCAGAACACACGCGAGAAACATTGCTCAGGCTACGTATGGCACACACCATGAGGCATACTAGACAAGCACAACCACGCACAGTCAACACATCTCTCATCACGTGCATAACTCAAACCGCCAAGCACCACACACAACCTCTCTAACACAGCAACACACAAATCACAATCCCACACACCAAGCAGGCACAACACATACAAATCCACACACAACCAACGAAAACACACACAACACACCTATGAGGCACTACACACAACACTCAAAACGACAGGCATGCAATACAGAGCACACGCGGACCCACACGCAGACAGCCCGTGTCAAAACACACAGAAGCACGCCCACACCAAATACACACTCAGAGCACGTCAGACACAACGCAAAGCTGACATCACACAGGATGCTCTAAATACACAGAGCCCCCAACGTCTACCCTGTACGTAACACCCAGAAAGCGAATAGACAGCACTCACACAACCCAGAACGCAGGACATAACGCAACAGACAACAGAAAGACCAGACACGTTACACACGAAACAGGACACAGGAAGCCACACAGCAAACACATTTACAAACACCAACGGATAACTCATCAATAAATGACAAAATATACAACACACAAAGAATCACTCAACGCACACGACACGCAAGTCACCACCACACACATCACACGTTGCACGCCACACAGAGAAAAGTACACAGAACAATGTACTCAACAAGCAGTGAAGAACCCAATACCACACATGGCACATGCACAACACACACAACACGGACAACACACAGCACACAGAAAATAAACGAGACGCACAGATCACAGACAACACGGCACAAAACACACAAGAACACACAGCGCACACAGCATAGCAAACCAGAATACACACAGGTTCACAAAACAAACACCACAAATCGTTCACTACCATACACTCACAACACAAACAGCACCCCACACACACGCGCGCGACAAACCCAGAAGGCCCAACACATATCAAACACACACAGCACTCAGTAAAAAACACGTAACACACCACCCACGCAGAAAGACATTAAAAAAGGAACAACAGAGCCCACACAACACAACGCCCACAAAACTGCACATCACAATAGCACAAGCAACACACACTACATACAACAACCACAATACAACACACATAAAACAACACACACAACACACATGCAAATCACCCACAGCACGCAAAGCCAGTTTACCTACAACCTCCCAACACACAAACAGCACATCACACTACGCGGACCCCACACACACCGGGCACATAACTGCACACAATTCACATGAACCACGGTTCTCAGAGTAATCACAACACACACAGTGAGGCACACAGGCCAAGCATGGCCACACACAGTACACACATAACAAATTACGCTCATTACTCCAAACGCCAACCACACGCACAAATCACAGTCACACATGCAAAACGCACACCACACATACCGAACATACAAACCCACATTGAAGACACACGTATACCACAACAAAAAGAACACCGAATCTAAGCAGCACACATTTCACGCACGACTCCAAACACACATGAAACCTGCAGCGCACAGAGCCGCACAGAATGCACAAGGCCAAACACACAACATATACACAAAGCTATCAGTCATAGCCCACGGTATCTCACTCAACTTGCAAAACACACAGACCACCCAACACACAAATACGCAACACACAGGCAAGAATACACGCAACACAAGCACAAATAACAGAGCAGCACATCCCACGACACACACAAGCATCACACACAGAAATTGATATCACAACTCATAACAGTACACAGCACCCTGCATTAACAAAGCAACACACACAGGACAACGCAACCACTACATACCACACGTAAGGCCCCAAACGACACACACTCTAGGAGCCCCCACAACGCGCACAAGAAACACCCACAAACACGTACAGAGAGAACACACAGAACCTCCCAACACGCACACAGCACATCACGGAAAACAACATACAGCGCAAACATCACAGGACGTCAAGGCACACACAGTTCACACAAATCACAGTTCAGTGAGTACACACAACAAGCACAGTGAGGCACACTAACAAGCACAACCACACACAGACGACACATCTCACATCACACACATAACTCAAATCCAACGCACACACAGCCTCTCAAACACAGCCAAGCACAAATCACAATCACACACGCAAAACAGGCACACCACACACGAAACCACATGAAAAGCACACAACCAACAAAAACCCACATAGCGCCACATTTCACACACTACGCACCACACACACAGTCACGCACAGACACCCCGCACTCATATCCAGCCACGGGCTGCACTACGCAAAGCGCACACGCACGAGACCCAAAATGTAGCAATACAAGTCACAAGGCACACACCAGACACATCAAAGCACACAATTTCTCACAACACACATGAACCACATTCCACAGAGCGCCCACAGCACACCCAATTAGGCACATTTAACAAGCACAACCACGCACAGACAACACATCTCACATCACACACGAAGCAAGCAAACACCCACACATACACTCAAACACAACCACACACAAGTCACAACCACACGCTCAAAGCACACACCACACACAACACATGCCGATTGACATGCAAAAAACACACAAACCACAAACAAAGAGAGCACTGAATTTATGAAACCCTCATTTCACACACTACACATACCACACAAAACACACATAAGTCGTACAGCACACAGAGCCTCCCAGAACACACAGTGCAAAGCGCACAACATATACACAGTGCATATTAGACACAACACAGTTAGTATCCCACACAACACGTAAAACACACAGATGACACAACACACACACACAAAATACTCAAAACAGGTAAGAGTACACACAACGCACAGGCAACTGAGAACACAACACATTGCACGTCACGCAACACACGTGCGGTCGCATCCCTCATTAAACATGAAACCGAAAACCGTTCACAGACTATTGCGACATTCCCAACCACGAACACAACATGCTACACAAATGACGCCGAACATGCCACACACAAAGGCACAATCCAAGCACACAACACCCCACACAGAACCACCCTCAACCGCACAGGTCACACAGCACTCCACAGGGAAATACACGCAGAACACACACTACAAACAACAAAGTACCCAAACTGCACACGTCACATACACAACAGTCACAGCACAGAAGGAACGCAACACACAGTAAAACACACACAACCACATTAACACCGCCCCGCACACTAAACCAGCAGATCACCGACATCACAGCAAAAAGTCACACAATAACACAGCATGCGAAATGTAACACGACACAGAATACACACACAATCACTCAACAGACACAACAAAACACACCCTGCCATATACACAAAAGACAAACAAGGCACCTCACACATAACACCAAACCCAACAAACACAAAACACATCACAGAAAAGACGCACAACCAAAACATTGCGCACACGACACACACATTAAAAGAAACACATCAATGCATTACCACAACACCCGAAGTAGTACACAAATCACAGATCAATGCAGCACACAACACACACAAACATCACACACGAATTACACATCACACCTCATAACACACACAAAACCCTGCATTGACAACACAGCACACGGAGTGAAGTGAAGCAACCACTACGTACCACACATTAAGAAGCCACACACTCAGGGGATAACAAAAAACACAACACCCACTAACACAATGATACGGAGAACACACACAAACTCAAGTCACAAACAACACAACATATGAAACAACACACACCACATACATCACAGGACACAAAGGCACCCATTTCTCACAAATCGCATTTAACCATGTACACACCACTCACACAATGAGGCACACTACACAAGCAGAACCGCATACAGAGAACACATCTCAACTCACACAGCAACCAATTACACACAAAACCTCTCAAACACAGCCAAACACGTATCGCACACGCACACGCAAGACACACACAGCGCATAATAGAGAACCACACACAAAACACACAGCCAATAGTAAACGCACATAGCACACATTTCACACACTGCACACCCCACGTACCACCGCACACAGGCACCCCACACACACATATACACACGGGCACGCCTGCACAATGCACTCACCCACACACACACACACACACACACACAAAACTCAAAATGTATATCGACCCAACAGACAGTCGCAGGGCTCACACCAGACACAACAGAGCCCATATTTCTCATAAAACACAGAGACCACATCTGGCAGAGTACATGCAGCAAACACAACGAGGCACACTGAGCAAGCACAACCACACACGCACAACACATTTCGCATCACACACGTAACAACCACACCACACTCAGCCACTCAAACACAACCACACACGAGTCACAATCACATACGCAAAACACACACAACACTCACAAATCCATATTCGAAACACACGAGACCAACAAAGAAGACAAATAGCACACATGGCCCATACAGCACGCTACACACACAACCACGCACGGACACACCACACATACATTCTCTCACAGGAGCATAACGCAGAACACACACATAACACAGATGCATGCAAAAACAAAAGTCAAAAGACACACACCACACACCTCAAGGCACATAACTTCTCAGAACACACGCGAGAAACATTGCTCAGGCTACGTATGGCACACACCATGAGGCATACTAGACAAGCACAACCACGCACAGTCAACACATCTCTCATCACGTGCATAACTCAAACCGCCAAGCACCACACACAACCTCTCTAACACAGCAACACACAAATCACAATCCCACACACCAAGCAGGCACAACACATACAAATCCACACACAACCAACGAAAACACACACAACACACCTATGAGGCACTACACACAACACTCAAAACGACAGGCATGCAATACAGAGCACACGCGGACCCACACGCAGACAGCCCGTGTCAAAACACACAGAAGCACGCCCACACCAAATACACACTCAGAGCACGTCAGACACAACGCAAAGCTGACATCACACAGGATGCTCTAAATACACAGAGCCCCCAACGTCTACCCTGTACGTAACACCCAGAAAGCGAATAGACAGCACTCACACAACCCAGAACGCAGGACATAACGCAACAGACAACAGAAAGACCAGACACGTTACACACGAAACAGGACACAGGAAGCCACACAGCAAACACATTTACAAACACCAACGGATAACTCATCAATAAATGACAAAATATACAACACACAAAGAATCACTCAACGCACACGACACGCAAGTCACCACCACACACATCACATGTTGCACGCCACACAGAGAAAAGTACACAGAACAATGTACTCAACAAGCAGTGAAGAACCCAATACCACACATGGCACATGCACAACACACACAACACGGACAACACACAGCACACAGAAAATAAACGAGACGCACAGATCACAGACAACACGGCACAAAACACACAAGAACACACAGCGCACACAGCATAGCAAACCAGAATACACACAGGTTCACAAAACAAACACCACAAATCGTTCACTACCATACACTCACAACACAAACAGCACCCCACACACACGCGCGCGACAAACCCAGAAGGCCCAACACATATCAAACACACACAGCACTCAGTAAAAAACACGTAACACACCACCCACGCAGAAAGACATTAAAAAAGGAACAACAGAGCCCACACAACACAACGCCCACAAAACTGCACATCACAATAGCACAAGCAACACACACTACATACAACAACCACAATACAACACACATAAAACAACACACACAACACACATGCAAATCACCCACAACACGCAAAGCCAGTTTACCTACAACCTCCCAACACACAAACAGCACATCACACTACGCGGACCCCACACACACCGGGCACATAACTGCACACAATTCACATGAACCACGGTTCTCAGAGTAATCACAACACACACAGTGAGGCACACAGGCCAAGCATGGCCACACACAGTACACACATAACAAATTACGCTCATTACTCCAAACGCCAACCACACGCACAAATCACAGTCACACATGCAAAACGCACACCACACATACCGAACATACAAACCCACATTGAAGACACACGTATACCACAACAAAAAGAACACCGAATCTAAGCAGCACACATTTCACGCACGACTCCAAACACACATGAAACCTGCAGCGCACAGAGCCGCACAGAATGCACAAGGCCAAACACACAACATATACACAAAGCTATCAGTCATAGCCCACGGTATCTCACTCAACTTGCAAAACACACAGACCACCCAACACACAAATACGCAACACACAGGCAAGAATACACGCAACACAAGCACAAATAACAGAGCAGCACATCCCACGACACACACAAGCATCACACACAGAAATTGATATCACAACTCATAACAGTACACAGCACCCTGCATTAACAAAGCAACACACACAGGACAACGCAACCACTACATACCACACGTAAGGCCCCAAACGACACACACTCTAGGAGCCCCCACAACGCGCACAAGAAACACCCACAAACACGTACAGAGAGAACACACAGAACCTCCCAACACGCACACAGCACGTCACGGAAAACAACATACAGCGCAAACATCACAGGACGTCAAGGCACACACAGTTCACACAAATCACAGTTCAGTGAGTACACACAACAAGCACAGTGAGGCACACTAACAAGCACAACCACACACAGACGACACATCTCACATCACACACATAACTCAAATCCAACGCACACACAGCCTCTCAAACACAGCCAAACACAAATCACAATCACACACGCAAAACAGGCACACCACACACGAAACCACATGAAAAGCACACAACCAACAAAAACCCACATAGCGCCACATTTCACACACTACGCACCACACACACAGTCACGCACAGACACCCCGCACTCATATCCAGCCACGGGCTGCACTACGCAAAGCGCACACGCACGAGACCCAAAATGTAGCAATACAAGTCACAAGGCACACACCAGACACATCAAAGCACACAATTTCTCACAACACACATGAACCACATTCCACAGAGCGCCCACAGCACACCCAATTAGGCACATTTAACAAGCACAACCACGCACAGACAACACATCTCACATCACACACGAAGCAAGCAAACACCCACACATACACTCAAACACAACCACACACAAGTCACAACCACACGCTCAAAGCACACACCACACACAACACATGCCGATTGACATGCAAAAAACACACAAACCACAAACAAAGAGAGCACTGAATTTATGAAACCCTCATTTCACACACTACACATACCACACAAAACACACATAAGTCGTACAGCACACAGAGCCTCCCAGAACACACAGTGCAAAGCGCACAACATATACACAGTGCATATTAGACACAACACAGTTAGTATCCCACACAACACGTAAAACACACAGATGACACAACACACACACACAAAATACTCAAAACAGGTAAGAGTACACACAACGCACAGGCAACTGAGAACACAACACATTGCACGTCACGCAACACACGTGCGGTCGCATCCCTCATTAAACATGAAACCGAAAACCGTTCACAGACTATTGCGACATTCCCAACCACGAACACAACATGCTACACAAATGACGCCGAACATGCCACACACAAAGGCACAATCCAAGCACACAACACCCCACACAGAACCACCCTCAACCGCACAGGTCACACAGCACTCCACAGGGAAATACACGCAGAACACACACTACAAACAACAAAGTACCCAAACTGCACACGTCACATACACAACAGTCACAGCACAGAAGGAACGCAACACACAGTAAAACACACACAACCACATTAACACCGCCCCGCACACTAAACCAGCAGATCACCGACATCACAGCAAAAAGTCACACAATAACACAGCATGCGAAATGTAACACGACACAGAATACACACACAATCACTCAACAGACACAACAAAACACACCCTGCCATATACACAAAAGACAAACAAGGCACCTCACACATAACACCAAACCCAACAAACACAAAACACATCACAGAAAAGACGCACAACCAAAACATTGCGCACACGACACACACATTAAAAGAAACACATCAATGCATTACCACAACACCCGAAGTAGTACACAAATCACAGATCAATGCAGCACACAACACACACAAACATCACACACGAATTACACATCACACCTCATAACACACACAAAACCCTGCATTGACAACACAGCACACGGAGTGAAGTGAAGCAACCACTACGTACCACACATTAAGAAGCCACACACTCAGGGGATAACAAAAAACACAACACCCACTAACACAATGATACGGAGAACACACACAAACTCAAGTCACAAACAACACAACATATGAAACAACACACACCACATACATCACAGGACACAAAGGCACCCATTTCTCACAAATCGCATTTAACCATGTACACACCACTCACACAATGAGGCACACTACACAAGCAGAACCGCATACAGAGAACACATCTCAACTCACACTCACAGCAACCAATTACACACAAAACCTCTCAAACACAGCCAAACACGTATCGCACACGCACACGCAAGACACACACAGCGCATAATAGAGAACCACACACAAAACACACAGCCAATAGTAAACGCACATAGCACACATTTCACACACTGCACACCCCACGTACCACCGCACACAGGCACCCCACACACACATATACACACGGGCACGCCTGCACAATGCACTCACCCACACACACACACACACACACACACAAAACTCAAAATGTATATCGACCCAACAGACAGTCGCAGGGCTCACACCAGACACAACAGAGCCCATATTTCTCATAAAACACAGAGACCACATCTGGCAGAGTACATGCAGCAAACACAACGAGGCACACTGAGCAAGCACAACCACACACGCACAACACATTTTGCATCACACACGTAACAACCACACCACACTCAGCCACTCAAACACAACCACACACGAGTCACAATCACATACGCAAAACACACACAACACTCACAAATCCATATTCGAAACACACGAGACCAACAAAGAAGACAAATAGCACACATGGCCCATACAGCACGCTACACACACAACCACGCACGGACACACCACACATACATTCTCTCACAGGAGCATAACGCAGAACACACACATAACACAGATGCATGCAAAAACAAAAGTCAAAAGACACACACCACACACCTCAAGGCACATAACTTCTCAGAACACACGCGAGAAACATTGCTCAGGCTACGTATGGCACACACCATGAGGCATACTAGACAAGCACAACCACGCACAGTCAACACATCTCTCATCACGTGCATAACTCAAACCGCCAAGCACCACACACAACCTCTCTAACACAGCAACACACAAATCACAATCCCACACACCAAGCAGGCACAACACATACAAATCCACACACAACCAACGAAAACACACACAACACACCTATGAGGCACTACACACAACACTCAAAACGACAGGCATGCAATACAGAGCACACGCGGACCCACACGCAGACAGCCCGTGTCAAAACACACAGAAGCACGCCCACACCAAATACACACTCAGAGCACGTCAGACACAACGCAAAGCTGACATCACACAGGATGCTCTAAATACACAGAGCCCCCAACGTCTACCCTGTACGTAACACCCAGAAAGCGAATAGACAGCACTCACACAACCCAGAACGCAGGACATAACGCAACAGACAACAGAAAGACCAGACACGTTACACACGAAACAGGACACAGGAAGCCACACAGCAAACACATTTACAAACACCAACGGATAACTCATCAATAAATGACAAAATATACAACACACAAAGAATCACTCAACGCACACGACACGCAAGTCACCACCACACACATCACATGTTGCACGCCACACAGAGAAAAGTACACAGAACAATGTACTCAACAAGCAGTGAAGAACCCAATACCACACATGGCACATGCACAACACACACAACACGGACAACACACAGCACACAGAAAATAAACGAGACGCACAGATCACAGACAACACGGCACAAAACACACAAGAACACACAGCGCACACAGCATAGCAAACCAGAATACACACAGGTTCACAAAACAAACACCACAAATCGTTCACTACCATACACTCACAACACAAACAGCACCCCACACACACGCGCGCGACAAACCCAGAAGGCCCAACACATATCAAACACACACAGCACTCAGTAAAAAACACGTAACACACCACCCACGCAGAAAGACATTAAAAAAGGAACAACAGAGCCCACACAACACAACGCCCACAAAACTGCACATCACAATAGCACAAGCAACACACACTACATACAACACCCACAATACAACACACATAAAACAACACACACAACACACATGCAAATCACCCACAACACGCAAAGCCAGTTTACCTACAACCTCCCAACACACAAACAGCACATCACACTACGCGGACCCCACACACACCGGGCACATAACTGCACACAATTCACATGAACCACGGTTCTCAGAGTAATCACAACACACACAGTGAGGCACACAGGCCAAGCATGGCCACACACAGTACACACATAACAAATTACGCTCATTACTCCAAACGCCAACCACACGCACAAATCACAGTCACACATGCAAAACGCACACCACACATACCGAACATACAAACCCACATGGAAGACACACGTATACCACAACAAAAAGAACACCGAATCTAAGCAGCACACATTTCACGCACGACTCCAAACACACATGAAACCTGCAGCGCACAGAGCCGCACAGAATGCACAAGGCCAAACACACAACATATACACAAAGCTATCAGTCATAGCCCACGGTATCTCACTCAACTTGCAAAACACACAGACCACCCAACACACAAATACGCAACACACAGGCAAGAATACACGCAACACAAGCACAAATAACAGAGCAGCACATCCCACGACACACACAAGCATCACACACAGAAATTGATATCACAACTCATAACAGTACACAGCACCCTGCATTAACAAAGCAACACACACAGGACAACGCAACCACTACATACCACACGTAAGGCCCCAAACGACACACACTCTAGGAGCCCCCACAACGCGCACAAGAAACACCCACAAACACGTACAGAGAGAACACACAGAACCTCCCAACACGCACACAGCACGTCACGGAAAACAACATACAGCGCAAACATCACAGGACGTCAAGGCACACACAGTTCACACAAATCACAGTTCAGTGAGTACACACAACAAGCACAGTGAGGCACACTAACAAGCACAACCACACACAGACGACACATCTCACATCACACACATAACTCAAATCCAACGCACACACAGCCTCTCAAACACAGCCAAACACAAATCACAATCACACACGCAAAACAGGCACACCACACACGAAACCACATGAAAAGCACACAACCAACAAAAACCCACATAGCGCCACATTTCACACACTACGCACCACACACACAGTCACGCACAGACACCCCGCACTCATATCCAGCCACGGGCTGCACTACGCAAAGCGCACACGCACGAGACCCAAAATGTAGCAATACAAGTCACAAGGCACACACCAGACACATCAAAGCACACAATTTCTCACAACACACATGAACCACATTCCACAGAGCGCCCACAGCACACCCAATTAGGCACATTTAACAAGCACAACCACGCACAGACAACACATCTCACATCACACACGAAGCAAGCAAACACCCACACATACACTCAAACACAACCACACACAAGTCACAACCACACGCTCAAAGCACACACCACACACAACACATGCCGATTGACATGCAAAAAACACACAAACCACAAACAAAGAGAGCACTGAATTTATGAAACCCTCATTTCACACACTACACATACCACACAAAACACACATAAGTCGTACAGCACACAGAGCCTCCCAGAACACACAGTGCAAAGCGCACAACATATACACAGTGCATATTAGACACAACACAGTTAGTATCCCACACAACACGTAAAACACACAGATGACACAACACACACACACAAAATACTCAAAACAGGTAAGAGTACACACAACGCACAGGCAACTGAGAACACAACACATTGCACGTCACGCAACACACGTGCGGTCGCATCCCTCATTAAACATGAAACCGAAAACCGTTCACAGACTATTGCGACATTCCCAACCACGAACACAACATGCTACACAAATGACGCCGAACATGCCACACACAAAGGCACAATCCAAGCACACAACACCCCACACAGAACCACCCTCAACCGCACAGGTCACACAGCACTCCACAGGGAAATACACGCAGAACACACACTACAAACAACAAAGTACCCAAACTGCACACGTCACATACACAACAGTCACAGCACAGAAGGAACGCAACACACAGTAAAACACACACAACCACATTAACACCGCCCCGCACACTAAACCAGCAGATCACCGACATCACAGCAAAAAGTCACACAATAACACAGCATGCGAAATGTAACACGACACAGAATACACACACAATCACTCAACAGACACAACAAAACACACCCTGCCATATACACAAAAGACAAACAAGGCACCTCACACATAACACCAAACCCAACAAACACAAAACACATCACAGAAAAGACGCACAACAAAAACATTGCGCACACGACACACACATTAAAAGAAACACATCAATGCATTACCACAACACCCGAAGTAGTACACAAATCACAGATCAATGCAGCACACAACACACACAAACATCACACACGAATTACACATCACACCTCATAACACACACAAAACCCTGCATTGACAACACAGCACACGGAGTGAAGTGAAGCAACCACTACGTACCACACATTAAGAAGCCACACACTCAGGGGATAACAAAAAACACAACACCCACTAACACAATGATACGGAGAACACACACAAACTCAAGTCACAAACAACACAACATATGAAACAACACACACCACATACATCACAGGACACAAAGGCACCCATTTCTCACAAATCGCATTTAACCATGTACACACCACTCACACAATGAGGCACACTACACAAGCAGAAACGCATACAGAGAACACATCTCAACTCACACTCACAGCAACCAATTACACACAAAACCTCTCAAACACAGCCAAACACGTATCGCACACGCACACGCAAGACACACACAGCGCATAATAGAGAACCACACACAAAACACACAGCCAATAGTAAACGCACATAGCACACATTTCACACACTGCACACCCCACGTACCACCGCACACAGGCACCCCACACACACATATACACACGGGCACGCCTGCACAATGCACTCACACACACACACACACACACACACACAAAACTCAAAATGTATATCGACCCAACAGACAGTCGCAGGGCTCACACCAGACACAACAGAGCCCATATTTCTCATAAAACACAGAGACCACATCTGGCAGAGTACATGCAGCAAACACAACGAGGCACACTGAGCAAGCACAACCACACACGCACAACACATTTTGCATCACACACGTAACAACCACACCACACTCAGCCACTCAAACACAACCACACACGAGTCACAATCACATACGCAAAACACACACAACACTCACAAATCCATATTCGAAACACACGAGACCAACAAAGAAGACAAATAGCACACATGGCCCATACAGCACGCTACACACACAACCACGCACGGACACACCACACATACATTCTCTCACAGGAGCATAACGCAGAACACACACATAACACAGATGCATGCAAAAACAAAAGTCAAAAGACACACACCACACACCTCAAGGCACATAACTTCTCAGAACACACGCGAGAAACATTGCTCAGGCTACGTATGGCACACACCATGAGGCATACTAGACAAGCACAACCACGCACAGTCAACACATCTCTCATCACGTGCATAACTCAAACCGCCAAGCACCACACACAACCTCTCTAACACAGCAACACACAAATCACAATCCCACACACCAAGCAGGCACAACACATACAAATCCACACACAACCAACGAAAACACACACAACACACCTATGAGGCACTACACACAACACTCAAAACGACAGGCATGCAATACAGAGCACACGCGGACCCACACGCAGACAGCCCGTGTCAAAACACACAGAAGCACGCCCACACCAAATACACACTCAGAGCACGTCAGACACAACGCAAAGCTGACATCACACAGGATGCTCTAAATACACAGAGCCCCCAACGTCTACCCTGTACGTAACACCCAGAAAGCGAATAGACAGCACTCACACAACCCAGAACGCAGGACATAACGCAACAGACAACAGAAAGACCAGACACGTTACACACGAAACAGGACACAGGAAGCCACACAGCAAACACATTTACAAACACCAACGGATAACTCATCAATAAATGACAAAATATACAACACACAAAGAATCACTCAACGCACACGACACGCAAGTCACCACCACACACATCACATGTTGCACGCCACACAGAGAAAAGTACACAGAACAATGTACTCAACAAGCAGTGAAGAACCCAATACCACACATGGCACATGCACAACACACACAACACGGACAACACACAGCACACAGAAAATAAACGAGACGCACAGATCACAGACAACACGGCACAAAACACACAAGAACACACAGCGCACACAGCATAGCAAACCAGAATACACACAGGTTCACAAAACAAACACCACAAATCGTTCACTACCATACACTCACAACACAAACAGCACCCCACACACACGCGCGCGACAAACCCAGAAGGCCCAACACATATCAAACACACACAGCACTCAGTAAAAAACACGTAACACACCACCCACGCAGAAAGACATTAAAAAAGGAACAACAGAGCCCACACAACACAACGCCCACAAAACTGCACATCACAATAGCACAAGCAACACACACTACATACAACAACCACAATACAACACACATAAAACAACACACACAACACACATGCAAATCACCCACAACACGCAAAGCCAGTTTACCTACAACCTCCCAACACACAAACAGCACATCACACTACGCGGACCCCACACACACCGGGCACATAACTGCACACAATTCACATGAACCACGGTTCTCAGAGTAATCACAACACACACAGTGAGGCACACAGGCCAAGCATGGCCACACACAGTACACACATAACAAATTACGCTCATTACTCCAAACGCCAACCACACGCACAAATCACAGTCACACATGCAAAACGCACACCACACATACCGAACATACAAACCCACATGGAAGACACACGTATACCACAACAAAAAGAACACCGAATCTAAGCAGCACACATTTCACGCACGACTCCAAACACACATGAAACCTGCAGCGCACAGAGCCGCACAGAATGCACAAGGCCAAACACACAACATATACACAAAGCTATCAGTCATAGCCCACGGTATCTCACTCAACTTGCAAAACACACAGACCACCCAACACACAAATACGCAACACACAGGCAAGAATACACGCAACACAAGCACAAATAACAGAGCAGCACATCCCACGACACACACAAGCATCACACACAGAAATTGATATCACAACTCATAACAGTACACAGCACCCTGCATTAACAAAGCAACACACACAGGACAACGCAACCACTACATACCACACGTAAGGCCCCAAACGACACACACTCTAGGAGCCCCCACAACGCGCACAAGAAACACCCACAAACACGTACAGAGAGAACACACAGAACCTCCCAACACGCACACAGCACGTCACGGAAAACAACATACAGCGCAAACATCACAGGACGTCAAGGCACACACAGTTCACACAAATCACAGTTCAGTGAGTACACACAACAAGCACAGTGAGGCACACTAACAAGCACAACCACACACAGACGACACATCTCACATCACACACATAACTCAAATCCAACGCACACACAGCCTCTCAAACACAGCCAAACACAAATCACAATCACACACGCAAAACAGGCACACCACACACGAAACCACATGAAAAGCACACAACCAACAAAAACCCACATAGCGCCACATTTCACACACTACGCACCACACACACAGTCACGCACAGACACCCCGCACTCATATCCAGCCACGGGCTGCACTACGCAAAGCGCACACGCACGAGACCCAAAATGTAGCAATACAAGTCACAAGGCACACACCAGACACATCAAAGCACACAATTTCTCACAACACACATGAACCACATTCCACAGAGCGCCCACAGCACACCCAATTAGGCACATTTAACAAGCACAACCACGCACAGACAACACATCTCACATCACACACGAAGCAAGCAAACACCCACACATACACTCAAACACAACCACACACAAGTCACAACCACACGCTCAAAGCACACACCACACACAACACATGCCGATTGACATGCAAAAAACACACAAACCACAAACAAAGAGAGCACTGAATTTATGAAACCCTCATTTCACACACTACACATACCACACAAAACACACATAAGTCGTACAGCACACAGAGCCTCCCAGAACACACAGTGCAAAGCGCACAACATATACACAGTGCATATTAGACACAACACAGTTAGTATCCCACACAACACGTAAAACACACAGATGACACAACACACACACACAAAATACTCAAAACAGGTAAGAGTACACACAACGCACAGGCAACTGAGAACACAACACATTGCACGTCACGCAACACACGTACGGTCGCATCCCTCATTAAACATGAAACCGAAAACCGTTCACAGACTATTGCGACATTCCCAACCACGAACACAACATGCTACACAAATGACGCCGAACATGCCACACACAAAGGCACAATCCAAGCACACAACACCCCACACAGAACCACCCTCAACCGCACAGGTCACACAGCACTCCACAGGGAAATACACGCAGAACACACACTACAAACAACAAAGTACCCAAACTGCACACGTCACATACACAACAGTCACAGCACAGAAGGAACGCAACACACAGTAAAACACACACAACCACATTAACACCGCCCCGCACACTAAACCAGCAGATCACCGACATCACAGCAAAAAGTCACACAATAACACAGCATGCGAAATGTAACACGACACAGAATACACACACAATCACTCAACAGACACAACAAAACACACCCTGCCATATACACAAAAGACAAACAAGGCACCTCACACATAACACCAAACCCAACAAACACAAAACACATCACAGAAAAGACGCACAACAAAAACATTGCGCACACGACACACACATTAAAAGAAACACATCAATGCATTACCACAACACCCGAAGTAGTACACAAATCACAGATCAATGCAGCACACAACACACACAAACATCACACACGAATTACACATCACACCTCATAACACACACAAAACCCTGCATTGACAACACAGCACACGGAGTGAAGTGAAGCAACCACTACGTACCACACATTAAGAAGCCACACACTCAGGGGATAACAAAAAACACAACACCCACTAACACAATGATACGGAGAACACACACAAACTCAAGTCACAAACAACACAACATATGAAACAACACACACCACATACATCACAGGACACAAAGGCACCCATTTCTCACAAATCGCATTTAACCATGTACACACCACTCACACAATGAGGCACACTACACAAGCAGAACCGCATACAGAGAACACATCTCAACTCACACTCACAGCAACCAATTACACACAAAACCTCTCAAACACAGCCAAACACGTATCGCACACGCACACGCAAGACACACACAGCGCATAATAGAGAACCACACACAAAACACACAGCCAATAGTAAACGCACATAGCACACATTTCACACACTGCACACCCCACATACCACCGCACACAGGCACCCCACACACACATATACACACGGGCACGCCTGCACAATGCACTCACACACACACACACACACACACACACACAAAACTCAAAATGTATATCGACCCAACAGACAGTCGCAGGGCTCACACCAGACACAACAGAGCCCATATTTCTCATAAAACACAGAGACCACATCTGGCAGAGTACATGCAGCAAACACAACGAGGCACACTGAGCAAGCACAACCACACACGCACAACACATTTCGCATCACACACGTAACAACCACACCACACTCAGCCACTCAAACACAACCACACACGAGTCACAATCACATACGCAAAACACACACAACACTCACAAATCCATATTCGAAACATACGAGACCAACAAAGAAGACAAATAGCACACATGGCCCATACAGCACGCTACACACACAACCACGCACGGACACACCACACATACATTCTCTCACAGGAGCATAACGCAGAACACACACATAACACAGATGCATGCAAAAACAAAAGTCAAAAGACACACACCACACACCTCAAGGCACATAACTTCTCAGAACACACGCGAGAAACATTGCTCAGGCTACGTTTGGCACACAGCATGAGGCATACTAGACAAGCACAACCACGCACAGTCAACACATCTCTCATCACGTGCATAACTCAAACCGCCAAGCACCACACACAACCTCTCTAACACAGCAACACACAAATCACAATCCCACACACCAAGCAGGCACAACACATACAAATCCACACACAACCAACGAAAACACACACAACACACCTATGAGGCACTACACACAACACTCAAAACGACAGGCATGCAATACAGAGCACACGCGGACCCACACGCAGACAGCCCGTGTCAAAACACACAGAAGCACGCCCACACCAAATACACACTCAGAGCACGTCAGACACAACGCAAAGCTGACATCACACAGGATGCTCTAAATACACAGAGCCCCCAACGTCTACCCTGTACGTAACACCCAGAAAGCGAATAGACAGCACTCACACAACCCAGAACGCAGGACATAACGCAACAGACAACAGAAAGACCAGACACGTTACACACGAAACAGGACACAGGAAGCCACACAGCAAACACATTTACAAACACCAACGGATAACTCATCAATAAATGACAAAATATACAACACACAAAGAATCACTCAACGCACACGACACGCAAGTCACCACCACACACATCACACGTTGCACGCCACACAGAGAAAAGTACACAGAACAATGTACTCAACAAGCAGTGAAGAACCCAATACCACACATGGCACATGCACAACACACACAACACGGACAACACACAGCACACAGAAAATAAACGAGACGCACAGATCACAGACAACACGGCACAAAACACACAAGAACACACAGCGCACACAGCATAGCAAACCAGAATACACACAGGTTCACAAAACAAACACCACAAATCGTTCACTACCATACACTCACAACACAAACAGCACCCCACACACACGCGCGCGACAAACCCAGAAGGCCCAACACATATCAAACACACACAGCACTCAGTAAAAAACACGTAACACACCACCCACGCAGAAAGACATTAAAAAAGGAACAACAGAGCCCACACAACACAACGCCCACAAAACTGCACATCACAATAGCACAAGCAACACACACTACATACAACAACCACAATACAACACACATAAAACAACACACACAACACACATGCAAATCACCCACAACACGCAAAGCCAGTTTACCTACAACCTCCCAACACACAAACAGCACATCACACTACGCGGACCCCACACACACCGGGCACATAACTGCACACAATTCACATGAACCACGGTTCTCAGAGTAATCACAACACACACAGTGAGGCACACAGGCCAAGCATGGCCACACACAGTACACACATAACAAATTACGCTCGTTACTCCAAACGCCAACCACACGCACAAATCACAGTCACACATGCAAAACGCACACCACACATACCGAACATACAAACCCACATTGAAGACACACGTATACCACAACAAAAAGAACACCGAATCTAAGCAGCACACATTTCACGCACGACTCCAAACACACATGAAACCTGCAGCGCACAGAGCCGCACAGAATGCACAAGGCCAAACACACAACATATACACAAAGCTATCAGTCATAGCCCACGGTATCTCACTCAACTTGCAAAACACACAGACCACCCAACACACAAATACGCAACACACAGGCAAGAATACACGCAACACAAGCACAAATAACAGAGCAGCACATCCCACGACACACACAAGCATCACACACAGAAATTGATATCACAACTCATAACAGTACACAGCACCCTGCATTAACAAAGCAACACACACAGGACAACGCAAACACTACATACCACACGTAAGGCCCCAAACGACACACACTCTAGGAGCCCCCACAACGCGCACAAGAAACACCCACAAACACGTACAGAGAGAACACACAGAACCTCCCAACACGCACACAGCACGTCACGGAAAACAACATACAGCGCAAACATCACAGGACGTCAAGGCACACACAGTTCACACAAATCACAGTTCAGTGAGTACACACAACAAGCACAGTGAGGCACACTAACAAGCACAACCACACACAGACGACACATCTCACATCACACACATAACTCAAATCCAACGCACACACAGCCTCTCAAACACAGCCAAACACAAATCACAATCACACACGCAAAACAGGCACACCACACACGAAACCACATGAAAAGCACACAACCAACAAAAACCCACATAGCGCCACATTTCACACACTACGCACCACACACACAGTCACGCACAGACACCCCGCACTCATATCCAGCCACGGGCTGCACTACGCAAAGCGCACACGCACGAGACCCAAAATGTAGCAATACAAGTCACAAGGCACACACCAGACACATCAAAGCACACAATTTCTCACAACACACATGAACCACATTCCACAGAGCGCCCACAGCACACCCAATTAGGCACATTTAACAAGCACAACCACGCACAGACAACACATCTCACATCACACACAAAGCAAGCAAACACCCACACATACACTCAAACACAACCACACACAAGTCACAACCACACGCTCAAAGCACACACCACACACAACACATGCCGATTGACATGCAAAAAACACACAAACCACAAACAAAGAGAGCACTGAATTTATGAAACCCTCATTTCACACACTACACATACCACACAAAACACACATAAGTCGTACAGCACACAGAGCCTCCCAGAACACACAGTGCAAAGCGCACAACATATACACAGTGCATATTAGACACAACACAGTTAGTATCCCACACAACACGTAAAACACACAGATGACACAACACACACACACAAAATACTCAAAACAGGTAAGAGTACACACAACGCACAGGCAACTGAGAACACAACACATTGCACGTCACGCAACACACGTACGGTCGCATCCCTCATTAAACATGAAACCGAAAACCGTTCACAGACTATTGCGACATTCCCAACCACGAACACAACATGCTACACAAATGACGCCGAACATGCCACACACAAAGGCACAATCCAAGCACACAACACCCCACACAGAACCACCCTCAACCGCACAGGTCACACAGCACTCCACAGGGAAATACACGCAGAACACACACTACAAACAACAAAGTACCCAAACTGCACACGTCACATACACAACAGTCACAGCACAGAAGGAACGCAACACACAGTAAAACACACACAACCACATTAACACCGCCCCGCACACTAAACCAGCAGATCACCGACATCACAGCAAAAAGTCACACAATAACACAGCATGCGAAATGTAACACGACACAGAATACACACACAATCACTCAACAGACACAACAAAACACACCCTGCCATATACACAAAAGACAAACAAGGCACCTCACACATAACACCAAACCCAACAAACACAAAACACATCACAGAAAAGACGCACAACAAAAACATTGCGCACACGACACACACATTAAAAGAAACACATCAATGCATTACCACAACACCCGAAGTAGTACACAAATCACAGATCAATGCAGCACACAACACACACAAACATCACACACGAATTACACATCACACCTCATAACACACACAAAACCCTGCATTGACAACACAGCACACGGAGTGAAGTGAAGCAACCACTACGTACCACACATTAAGAAGCCACACACTCAGGGGATAACAAAAAACACAACACCCACTAACACAATGATACGGAGAACACACACAAACTCAAGTCACAAACAACACAACATATGAAACAACACACACCACATACATCACAGGACACAAAGGCACCCATTTCTCACAAATCGCATTTAACCATGTACACACCACTCACACAATGAGGCACACTACACAAGCAGAACCGCATACAGAGAACACATCTCAACTCACACTCACAGCAACCAATTACACACAAAACCTCTCAAACACAGCCAAACACGTATCGCACACGCACACGCAAGACACACACAGCGCATAATAGAGAACCACACACAAAACACACAGCCAATAGTAAACGCACATAGCACACATTTCACACACTGCACACCCCACATACCACCGCACACAGGCACCCCACACACACATATACACACGGGCACGCCTGCACAATGCACTCACACACACACACACACACACACACACACAAAACTCAAAATGTATATCGACCCAACAGACAGTCGCAGGGCTCACACCAGACACAACAGAGCCCATATTTCTCATAAAACACAGAGACCACATCTGGCAGAGTACATGCAGCAAACACAACGAGGCACACTGAGCAAGCACAACCACACACGCACAACACATTTCGCATCACACACGTAACAACCACACCACACTCAGCCACTCAAACACAACCACACACGAGTCACAATCACATACGCAAAACACACACAACACTCACAAATCCATATTCGAAACATACGAGACCAACAAAGAAGACAAATAGCACACATGGCCCATACAGCACGCTACACACACAACCACGCACGGACACACCACACATACATTCTCTCACAGGAGCATAACGCAGAACACACACATAACACAGATGCATGCAAAAACAAAAGTCAAAAGACACACACCACACACCTCAAGGCACATAACTTCTCAGAACACACGCGAGAAACATTGCTCAGGCTACGTTTGGCACACAGCATGAGGCATACTAGACAAGCACAACCACGCACAGTCAACACATCTCTCATCACGTGCATAACTCAAACCGCCAAGCACCACACACAACCTCTCTAACACAGCAACACACAAATCACAATCCCACACACCAAGCAGGCACAACACATACAAATCCACACACAACCAACGAAAACACACACAACACACCTATGAGGCACTACACACAACACTCAAAACGACAGGCATGCAATACAGAGCACACGCGGACCCACACGCAGACAGCCCGTGTCAAAACACACAGAAGCACGCCCACACCAAATACACACTCAGAGCACGTCAGACACAACGCAAAGCTGACATCACACAGGATGCTCTAAATACACAGAGCCCCCAACGTCTACCCTGTACGTAACACCCAGAAAGCGAATAGACAGCACTCACACAACCCAGAACGCAGGACATAACGCAACAGACAACAGAAAGACCAGACACGTTACACACGAAACAGGACACAGGAAGCCACACAGCAAACACATTTACAAACACCAACGGATAACTCATCAATAAATGACAAAATATACAACACACAAAGAATCACTCAACGCACACGACACGCAAGTCACCACCACACACATCACACGTTGCACGCCACACAGAGAAAAGTACACAGAACAATGTACTCAACAAGCAGTGAAGAACCCAATACCACACATGGCACATGCACAACACACACAACACGGACAACACACAGCACACAGAAAATAAACGAGACGCACAGATCACAGACAACACGGCACAAAACACACAAGAACACACAGCGCACACAGCATAGCAAACCAGAATACACACAGGTTCACAAAACAAACACCACAAATCGTTCACTACCATACACTCACAACACAAACAGCACCCCACACACACGCGCGCGACAAACCCAGAAGGCCCAACACATATCAAACACACACAGCACTCAGTAAAAAACACGTAACACACCACCCACGCAGAAAGACATTAAAAAAGGAACAACAGAGCCCACACAACACAACGCCCACAAAACTGCACATCACAATAGCACAAGCAACACACACTACATACAACAACCACAATACAACACACATAAAACAACACACACAACACACATGCAAATCACCCACAACACGCAAAGCCAGTTTACCTACAACCTCCCAACACACAAACAGCACATCACACTACGCGGACCCCACACACACCGGGCACATAACTGCACACAATTCACATGAACCACGGTTCTCAGAGTAATCACAACACACACAGTGAGGCACACAGGCCAAGCATGGCCACACACAGTACACACATAACAAATTACGCTCGTTACTCCAAACGCCAACCACACGCACAAATCACAGTCACACATGCAAAACGCACACCACACATACCGAACATACAAACCCACATTGAAGACACACGTATACCACAACAAAAAGAACACCGAATCTAAGCAGCACACATTTCACGCACGACTCCAAACACACATGAAACCTGCAGCGCACAGAGCCGCACAGAATGCACAAGGCCAAACACACAACATATACACAAAGCTATCAGTCATAGCCCCACAGTATCTCACTCAACTTGCAAAACACACAGACCACCCAACACACAAATACGCAACACACAGGCAAGAATACACGCAACACAAGCACAAATAACAGAGCAGCACATCCCACGACACACACAAGCATCACACACAGAAATTGATATCACAACTCATAACAGTACACAGCACCCTGCATTAACAAAGCAACACACACAGGACAACGCAAACACTACATACCACACGTAAGGCCCCAAACGACACACACTCTAGGAGCCCCCACAACGCGCACAAGAAACACCCACAAACACGTACAGAGAGAACACACAGAACCTCCCAACACGCACACAGCACGTCACGGAAAACAACATACAGCGCAAACATCACAGGACGTCAAGGCACACACAGTTCACACAAATCACAGTTCAGTGAGTACACACAACAAGCACAGTGAGGCACACTAACAAGCACAACCACACACAGACGACACATCTCACATCACACACATAACTCAAATCCAACGCACACACAGCCTCTCAAACACAGCCAAACACAAATCACAATCACACACGCAAAACAGGCACACCACACACGAAACCACATGAAAAGCACACAACCAACAAAAACCCACATAGCGCCACATTTCACACACTACGCACCACACACACAGTCACGCACAGACACCCCGCACTCATATCCAGCCACGGGCTGCACTACGCAAAGCGCACACGCACGAGACCCAAAATGTAGCAATACAAGTCACAAGGCACACACCAGACACATCAAAGCACACAATTTCTCACAACACACATGAACCACATTCCACAGAGCGCCCACAGCACACCCAATTAGGCACATTTAACAAGCACAACCACGCACAGACAACACATCTCACATCACACACGAAGCAAGCAAACACCCACACATACACTCAAACACAACCACACACAAGTCACAACCACACGCTCAAAGCACACACCACACACAACACATGCCGATTGACATGCAAAAAACACACAAACCACAAACAAAGAGAGCAACTGAATTTATGAAACCCTCATTTCACACACTACACATACCACACAAAACACACATAAGTCGTACAGCACACAGAGCCTCCCAGAACACACAGTGCAAAGCGCACAACATATACACAGTGCATATTAGACACAACACAGTTAGTATCCCACACAACACGTAAAACACACAGATGACACAACACACACACACAAAATACTCAAAACAGGTAAGAGTACACACAACGCACAGGCAACTGAGAACACAACACATTGCACGTCACGCAACACACGTGCGGTCGCATCCCTCATTAAACATGAAACCGAAAACCGTTCACAGACTATTGCGACATTCCCAACCACGAACACAACATGCTACACAAATGACGCCGAACATGCCACACACAAAGGCACAATCCAAGCACACCAACACCCCACACAGAACCACCCTCAACCGCACAGGTCACACAGCACTCCACAGGGAAATACACGCAGAACACACACTACAAACAACAAAGTACCCAAACTGCACACGTCACATACACAACAGTCACAGCACAGAAGGAACGCAACACACAGTAAAACACACACAACCACATTAACACCGCCCCGCACACTAAACCAGCAGATCACCGACATCACAGCAAAAAGTCACACAATAACACAGCATGCGAAATGTAACACGACACAGAATACACACACAATCACTCAACAGACACAACAAAACACACCCTGCCATATACACAAAAGACAAACAAGGCACCTCACACATAACACCAAACCCAACAAACACAAAACACATCACAGAAAAGACGCACAACAAAAACATTGCGCACACGACACACACATTAAAAGAAACACATCAATGCATTACCACAACACCCGAAGTAGTACACAAATCACAGATCAATGCAGCACACAACACGACACAAACATCACACACGAATTACACATCACACCTCAACACACAAAACCCTGCATTGACAACACAGCACACGGAGTGAAGTGAAGCAACCACTACGTACCACACATTAAGAAGCCACACACTCAGGGGATAACAAAAAACACAACACCCACTAACACAATGATACGGAGAACACACACAAACTCAAGTCACAAACAACACAACATATGAAACAACACACACCACATACATCACAGGACACAAAGGCACCCATTTCTCACAAATCGCATTTAACCATGTACACACCACTCACACAATGAGGCACACTACACAAGCAGAACCGCATACAGAGAACACATCTCAACTCACACTCACAGCAACCAATTACACACAAAACCTCTCAAACACAGCCAAACACGTATCGCACACGCACACGCAAGACACACACAGCGCATAATAGAGAACCACACACAAAACACACAGCCAATAGTAAACGCACATAGCACACATTTCACACACTGCACACCCCACATACCACCGCACACAGGCACCCCACACACACATATACACACGGGCACGCCTGCACAATGCACTCACACACACACACACACACACACACACACACAAAACTCAAAATGTATATCGACCCAACAGACAGTCGCAGGGCTCACACCAGACACAACAGAGCCCATATTTCTCATAAAACACAGAGACCACATCTGGCAGAGTACATGCAGCAAACACAACGAGGCACACTGAGCAAGCACAACCACACACGCACAACACATTTCGCATCACACACGTAACAACCACACCACACTCAGCCACTCAAACACAACCACACACGAGTCACAATCACATACGCAAAACACACACAACACTCACAAATCCATATTCGAAACATACGAGACCAACAAAGAAGACAAATAGCACACATGGCCCATACAGCACGCTACACACACAACCACGCACGGACACACCACACATACATTCTCTCACAGGAGCATAACGCAGAACACACACATAACACAGATGCATGCAAAAACAAAAGTCAAAAGACACACACCACACACCTCAAGGCACATAACTTCTCAGAACACACGCGAGAAACATTGCTCAGGCTACGTTTGGCACACAGCATGAGGCATACTAGACAAGCACAACCACGCACAGTCAACACATCTCTCATCACGTGCATAACTCAAACCGCCAAGCACCATACACAACCTCTCTAACACAGCAACACACAAATCACAATCCCACACACCAAGCAGGCACAACACATACAAATCCACACACAACCAACGAAAACACACACAACACACCTATGAGGCACTACACACAACACTCAAAACGACAGGCATGCAATACAGAGCACACGCGGACCCACACGCAGACAGCCCGTGTCAAAACACACAGAAGCACGCCCACACCAAATACACACTCAGAGCACGTCAGACACAACGCAAAGCTGACATCACACAGGATGCTCTAAATACACAGAGCCCCCAACGTCTACCCTGTACGTAACACCCAGAAAGCGAATAGACAGCACTCACACAACCCAGAACGCAGGACATAACGCAACAGACAACAGAAAGACCAGACACGTTACACACGAAACAGGACACAGGAAGCCACACAGCAAACACATTTACAAACACCAACGGATAACTCATCAATAAATGACAAAATATACAACACACAAAGAATCACTCAACGCACACGACACGCAAGTCACCACCACACACATCACACGTTGCACGCCACACAGAGAAAAGTACACAGAACAATGTACTCAACAAGCAGTGAAGAACCCAATACCACACATGGCACATGCACAACACACACAACACGGACAACACACAGCACACAGAAAATAATCGAGACGCACAGATCACAGACAACACGGCACAAAACACACAAGAACACACAGCGCACACAGCATAGCAAACCAGAATACACACAGGTTCACAAAACAAACACCACAAATCGTTCACTACCATACACTCACAACACAAACAGCACCCCACACACACGCGCGCGACAAACCCAGAAGGCCCAACACATATCAAACACACACAGCACTCAGTAAAAAACACGTAACACACCACCCACGCAGAAAGACATTAAAAAAGGAACAACAGAGCCCACACAACACAACGCCCACAAAACTGCACATCACAATAGCACAAGCAACACACACTACATACAACAACCACAATACAACACACATAAAACAACACACACAACACACATGCAAATCACCCACAACATGCAAAGCCAGTTTACCTACAACCTCCCAACACACAAACAGCACATCACACTACGCGGACCCCACACACACCGGGCACATAACTGCACACAATTCACATGAACCACGGTTCTCAGAGTAATCACAACACACACAGTGAGGCACACAGGCCAAGCATGGCCACACACAGTACACACATAACAAATTACGCTCATTACTCCAAACGCCAACCACACGCACAAATCACAGTCACACATGCAAAACGCACACCACACATACCGAACATACAAACCCACATTGAAGACACACGTATACCACAACAAAAAGAACACCGAATCTAAGCAGCACACATTTCACGCACGACTCCAAACACACATGAAACCTGCAGCGCACAGAGCCGCACAGAATGCACAAGGCCAAACACACAACATATACACAAAGCTATCAGTCATAGCCCACGGTATCTCACTCAACTTGCAAAACACACAGACCACCCAACACACAAATACGCAACACACAGGCAAGAATACACGCAACACAAGCACAAATAACAGAGCAGCACATCCCACGACACACACAAGCATCACACACAGAAATTGATATCACAACTCATAACAGTACACAGCACCCTGCATTAACAAAGCAACACACACAGGACAACGCAAACACTACATACCACACGTAAGGCCCCAAACGACACACACTCTAGGAGCCCCCACAACGCGCACAAGAAACACCCACAAACACGTACAGAGAGAACACACAGAACCTCCCAACACGCACACAGCACGTCACGGAAAACAACATACAGCGCAAACATCACAGGACGTCAAGGCACACACAGTTCACACAAATCACAGTTCAGTGAGTACACACAACAAGCACAGTGAGGCACACTAACAAGCACAACCACACACAGACGACACATCTCACATCACACACATAACTCAAATCCAACGCACACACAGCCTCTCAAACACAGCCAAACACAAATCACAATCACACACGCAAAACAGGCACACCACACACGAAACCACATGAAAAGCACACAACCAACAAAAACCCACATAGCGCCACATTTCACACACTACGCACCACACACACAGTCACGCACAGACACCCCGCACTCATATCCAGCCACGGGCTGCACTACGCAAAGCGCACACGCACGAGACCCAAAATGTAGCAATACAAGTCACAAGGCACACACCAGACACATCAAAGCACACAATTTCTCACAACACACATGAACCACATTCCACAGAGCGCCCACAGCACACCCAATTAGGCACATTTAACAAGCACAACCACGCACAGACAACACATCTCACATCACACACGAAGCAAGCAAACACCCACACATACACTCAAACACAACCACACACAAGTCACAACCACACGCTCAAAGCACACACCACACACAACACATGCCGATTGACATGCAAAAAACACACAAACCACAAACAAAGAGAGCACTGAATTTATGAAACCCTCATTTCACACACTACACATACCACACAAAACACACATAAGTCGTACAGCACACAGAGCCTCCCAGAACACACAGTGCAAAGCGCACAACATATACACAGTGCATATTAGACACAACACAGTTAGTATCCCACACAACACGTAAAACACACAGATGACACAACACACACACACAAAATACTCAAAACAGGTAAGAGTACACACAACGCACAGGCAACTGAGAACACAACACATTGCACGTCACGCAACACACGTGCGGTCGCATCCCTCATTAAACATGAAACCGAAAACCGTTCACAGACTATTGCGACATTCCCAACCACGAACACAACATGCTACACAAATGACGCCGAACATGCCACACACAAAGGCACAATCCAAGCACACAACACCCCACACAGAACCACCCTCAACCGCACAGGTCACACAGCACTCCACAGGGAAATACACGCAGAACACACACTACAAACAACAAAGTACCCAAACTGCACACGTCACATACACAACAGTCACAGCACAGAAGGAACGCAACACACAGTAAAACACACACAACCACATTAACACTGCCCCGCACACTAAACCAGCAGATCACCGACATCACAGCAAAAAGTCACACAATAACACAGCATGCGAAATGTAACACGACACAGAATACACACACAATCACTCAACAGACACAACAAAACACACCCTGCCATATACACAAAAGACAAACAAGGCACCTCACACATAACACCAAACCCAACAAACACAAAACACATCACAGAAAAGACGCACAACAAAAACATTGCGCACACGACACACACATTAAAAGAAACACATCAATGCATTACCACAACACCCGAAGTAGTACACAAATCACAGATCAATGCAGCACACAACACACACAAACATCACACACGAATTACACATCACACCTCATAACACACACAAAACCCTGCATTGACAACACAGCACACGGAGTGAAGTGAAGCAACCACTACGTACCACACATTAAGAAGCCACACACTCAGGGGATAACAAAAAACACAACACCCACTAACACAATGATACGGAGAACACACACAAACTCAAGTCACAAACAACACAACATATGAAACAACACACACCACATACATCACAGGACGCAAAGGCACCCATTTCTCACAAATCGCATTTAACCATGTACACACCACTCACACAATGAGGCACACTACACAAGCAGAACCGCATACAGAGAACACATCTCAACTCACACTCACAGCAACCAATTACACACAAAACCTCTCAAACACAGCCAAACACGTATCGCACACGCACACGCAAGACACACACAGCGCATAATAGAGAACCACACACAAAACACACAGCCAATAGTAAACGCACATAGCACACATTTCACACACTGCACACCCCACGTACCACCGCACACAGGCACCCCACACACACATATACACACGGGCACGCCTGCACAATGCACTCACACACACACACACACACACACACACACAAAACTCAAAATGTATATCGACCCAACAGACAGTCGCAGGGCTCACACCAGACACAACAGAGCCCATATTTCTCATAAAACACAGAGACCACATCTGGCAGAGTACATGCAGCAAACACAACGAGGCACACTGAGCAAGCACAACCACACACGCACAACACATTTCGCATCACACACGTAACAACCACACCACACTCAGCCACTCAAACACAACCACACACGAGTCACAATCACATACGCAAAACACACACAACACTCACAAATCCATATTCGAAACATACGAGACCAACAAAGAAGACAAATAGCACACATGGCCCATACAGCACGCTACACACACAACCACGCACGGACACACCACACATACATTCTCTCACAGGAGCATAACGCAGAACACACACATAACACAGATGCATGCAAAAACAAAAGTCAAAAGACACACACCACACACCTCAAGGCACATAACTTCTCAGAACACACGCGAGAAACATTGCTCAGGCTACGTTTGGCACACAGCATGAGGCATACTAGACAAGCACAACCACGCACAGTCAACACATCTCTCATCACGTGCATAACTCAAACCGCCAAGCACCACACACAACCTCTCTAACACAGCAACACACAAATCACAATCCCACACACCAAGCAGGCACAACACATACAAATCCACACACAACCAACGAAAACACACACAACACACCTATGAGGCACTACACACAACACTCAAAACGACAGGCATGCAATACAGAGCCCACGCGGACCCACACGCAGACAGCCCGTGTCAAAACACACAGAAGCACGCCCACACCAAATACACACTCAGAGCACGTCAGACACAACGCAAAGCTGACATCACACAGGATGCTCTAAATACACAGAGCCCCCAACGTCTACCCTGTACGTAACACCCAGAAAGCGAATAGACAGCACTCACACAACCCAGAACGCAGGACATAACGCAACAGACAACAGAAAGACCAGACACGTTACACACGAAACAGGACACAGGAAGCCACACAGCAAACACATTTACAAACACCAACGGATAACTCATCAATAAATGACAAAATATACAACACACAAAGAATCACTCAACGCACACGACACGCAAGTCACCACCACACACATCACACGTTGCACGCCACACAGAGAAAAGTACACAGAACAATGTACTCAACAAGCAGTGAAGAACCCAATACCACACATGGCACATGCACAACACACACAACACGGACAACACACAGCACACAGAAAATAAACGAGACGCACAGATCACAGACAACACGGCACAAAACACACAAGAACACACAGCGCACACAGCATAGCAAACCAGAATACACACAGGTTCACAAAACAAACACCACAAATCGTTCACTACCATACACTCACAACACAAACAGCACCCCACACACACGCGCGCGACAAACCCAGAAGGCCCAACACATATCAAACACACACAGCAGTCAGTAAAAAACACGTAACACACCACCCACGCAGAAAGACATTAAAAAAGGAACAACAGAGCCCACACAACACAACGCCCACAAAACTGCACATCACAATAGCACAAGCAACACACACTACATACAACACCCACAATACAACACACATAAAACAACACACACAACACACATGCAAATCACCCACAACACGCAAAGCCAGTTTACCTACAACCTCCCAACACACAAACAGCACATCACACTACGCGGACCCGACACACACCGGGCACATAACTGCACACAATTCACATGAACCACGGTTCTCAGAGTAATCACAACACACACAGTGAGGCACACAGGCCAAGCATGGCCACACACAGTACACACATAACAAATTACGCTCATTACTCCAAACGCCAACCACACGCACAAATCACAGTCACACATGCAAAACGCACACCACACATACCGAACATACAAACCCACATTGAAGACACACGTATACCACAACAAAAAGAACACCGAATCTAAGCAGCACACATTTCACGCACGACTCCAAACACACATGAAACCTGCAGCGCACAGAGCCGCACAGAGTGCACAAGGCCAAACACACAACATATACACAAAGCTATCAGTCATAGCCCACGGTATCTCACTCAACTTGCAAAACACACAGACCACCCAACACACAAATACGCAACACACAGGCAAGAATACACGCAACACAAGCACAAATAACAGAGCAGCACATCCCACGACACACACAAGCATCACACACAGAAATTGATATCACAACTCATAACAGTACACAGCACCCTGCATTAACAAAGCAACACACACAGGACAACGCAAACACTACATACCACACGTAAGGCCCCAAACGACACACACTCTAGGAGCCCCCACAACGCGCACAAGAAACACCCACAAACACGTACAGAGAGAACACACAGAACCTCCCAACACGCACA
The DNA here is from genome assembly GCF_030020395.1 of Manis pentadactyla. NCBI lineage: Eukaryota > Metazoa > Chordata > Mammalia > Pholidota > Manidae > Manis > Manis pentadactyla. Next base: position 67,802,303 of record NC_080024.1, on the reverse strand, counting down.
CAGCACGTCACGGAAAACAACATACAGCGCAAACATCACAGGACGTCAAGGCACACACAGTTCACACAAATCACAGTTCAGTGAGTACACACAACAAGCACAGTGAGGCACACTAACAAGCACAACCACACACAGACGACACATCTCACATCACACACATAACTCAAATCCAACGCACACACAGCCTCTCAAACACAGCCAAACACAAATCACAATCACACACGCAAAACAGGCACACCACACACGAAACCACATGAAAAGCACACAACCAACAAAAACCCACATAGCGCCACATTTCACACACTACGCACCACACACACAGTCACGCACAGACACCCCGCACTCATATCCAGCCACGGGCTGCACTACGCAAAGCGCACACGCACGAGACCCAAAATGTAGCAATACAAGTCACAAGGCACACACCAGACACATCAAAGCACACAATTTCTCACAACACACATGAACCACATTCCACAGAGCGCCCACAGCACACCCAATTAGGCACATTTAACAAGCACAACCACGCACAGACAACACATCTCACATCACACACGAAGCAAGCAAACACCCACACATACACTCAAACACAACCACACACAAGTCACAACCACACGCTCAAAGCACACACCACACACAACACATGCCGATTGACATGCAAAAAACACACAAACCACAAAGAGAGCACTGAATTTATGAAACCCTCATTTCACACACTACACATACCACACAAAACACACATAAGTCGTACAGCACACAGAGCCTCCCAGAACACACAGTGCAAAGCGCACAACATATACACAGTGCATATTAGACACAACACAGTTAGTATCCCACACAACACGTAAAACACACAGATGACACAACACACACACACAATACTCAAAACAGGTAAGAGTACACACAACGCACAGGCAACTGAGAACACAACACATTGCACGTCACGCAACACACGTGCGGTCGCATCCCTCATTAAACATGAAACCGAAAACCGTTCACAGACTATTGCGACATTCCCAACCACGAACACAACATGCTACACAAATGACGCCGAACATGCCACACACAAAGGCACAATCCAAGCACACAACACCCCACACAGAACCACCCTCAACCGCACAGGTCACACAGCACTCCACAGGGAAATACACGCAGAACACACACTACAAACAACAAAGTACCCAAACTGCACACGTCACATACACAACAGTCACAGCACAGAAGGAACGCAACACACAGTAAAACACACACAACCACATTAACACCGCCCCGCACACTAAACCAGCAGATCACCGACATCACAGCAAAATGTCACACAATAATACAGCATGCGAAATGTAACACGACACAGAATACACACACAATCACTCAACAGACACAACAAAACACACCCTGCCATATACACAAAAGACAAACAAGGCACCTCACACATAACACCAAACCCAACAAACACAAAACACATCACAGAAAAGACGCACAACAAAAACATTGCGCACACGACACACACATTAAAAGAAACACATCAATGCATTACCACAACACCCGAAGTAGTACACAAATCACAGATCAATGCAGCACACAACACACACAAACATCACACACGAATTACACATCACACCTCATAACACACACAAAACCCTGCATTGACAACACAGCACACGGAGTGAAGTGAAGCAACCACTACGTACCACACATTAAGAAGCCACACACTCAGGGGATAACAAAAAACACAACACCCACTAACACAATGATACGGAGAACACACACAAACTCAAGTCACAAACAACACAACATATGAAACAACACACACCACATACATCACAGGACGCAAAGGCACCCATTTCTCACAAATCGCATTTAACCATGTACACACCACTCACACAATGAGGCACACTACACAAGCAGAACCGCATACAGAGAACACATCTCAACTCACACTCACAGCAACCAATTACACACAAAACCTCTCAAACACAGCCAAACACGTATCGCACACGCAAGACACACACAGCGCATAATAGAGAACCACACACAAAACACACAGCCAATAGTAAACGCACATAGCACACATTTCACACACTGCACACCCCACGTACCACCGCACACAGGCACCCCACACACACATATACACACGGGCACGCCTGCACAATGCACTCACACACACACACACACACACACACACACAAAACTCAAAATGTATATCGACCCAACAGACAGTCGCAGGGCTCACACCAGACACAACAGAGCCCATATTTCTCATAAAACACAGAGACCACATCTGGCAGAGTACATGCAGCAAACACAACGAGGCACACTGAGCAAGCACAACCACACACGCACAACACATTTCGCATCACACACGTAACAACCACACCACACTCAGCCACTCAAACACAACCACACACGAGTCACAATCACATACGCAAAACACACACAACACTCACAAATCCATATTCGAAACATACGAGACCAACAAAGAAGACAAATAGCACACATGGCCCATACAGCACGCTACACACACAACCACGCACGGACACACCACACATACATTCTCTCACAGGAGCATAACGCAGAACACACACATAACACAGATGCATGCAAAAACAAAAGTCAAAAGACACACACCACACACCTCAAGGCACATAACTTCTCAGAACACACGCGAGAAACATTGCTCAGGCTACGTTTGGCACACAGCATGAGGCATACTAGACAAGCACAACCACGCACAGTCAACACATCTCTCATCACGTGCATAACTCAAACCGCCAAGCACCACACACAACCTCTCTAACACAGCAACACACAAATCACAATCCCACACACCAAGCAGGCACAACACATACAAATCCACACACAACCAACGAAAACACACACAACACACCTATGAGGCACTACACACAACACTCAAAACGACAGGCATGCAATACAGAGCCCACGCGGACCCACACGCAGACAGCCCGTGTCAAAACACACAGAAGCACGCCCACACCAAATACACACTCAGAGCACGTCAGACACAACGCAAAGCTGACATCACACAGGATGCTCTAAATACACAGAGCCCCCAACGTCTACCCTGTACGTAACACCCAGAAAGCGAATAGACAGCACTCACACAACCCAGAACGCAGGACATAACGCAACAGACAACAGAAAGACCAGACACGTTACACACGAAACAGGACACAGGAAGCCACACAGCAAACACATTTACAAACACCAACGGATAACTCATCAATAAATGACAAAATATACAACACACAAAGAATCACTCAACGCACACGACACGCAAGTCACCACCACACACATCACACGTTGCACGCCACACAGAGAAAAGTACACAGAACAATGTACTCAACAAGCAGTGAAGAACCCAATACCACACATGGCACATGCACAACACACACAACACGGACAACACACAGCACACAGAAAATAAACGAGACGCACAGATCACAGACAACACGGCACAAAACACACAAGAACACACAGCGCACACAGCATAGCAAACCAGAATACACACAGGTTCACAAAACAAACACCACAAATCGTTCACTACCATACACTCACAACACAAACAGCACCCCACACACACGCGCGCGACAAACCCAGAAGGCCCAACACATATCAAACACACACAGCACTCAGTAAAAAACACGTAACACACCACCCACGCAGAAAGACATTAAAAAAGGAACAACAGAGCCCACACAACACAACGCCCACAAAACTGCACATCACAATAGCACAAGCAACACACACTACATACAACACCCACAATACAACACACATAAAACAACACACACAACACACATGCAAATCACCCACAACACGCAAAGCCAGTTTACCTACAACCTCCCAACACACAAACAGCACATCACACTACGCGGACCCCACACACACCGGGCACATAACTGCACACAATTCACATGAACCACGGTTCTCAGAGTAATCACAACACACACAGTGAGGCACACAGGCCAAGCATGGCCACACACAGTACACACATAACAAATTACGCTCGTTACTCCAAACGCCAACCACACGCACAAATCACAGTCACACATGCAAAACGCACACCACACATACCGAACATACAAACCCACATTGAAGACACACGTATACCACAACAAAAAGAACACCGAATCTAAGCAGCACACATTTCACGCACGACTCCAAACACACATGAAACCTGCAGCGCACAGAGCCGCACAGAGTGCACAAGGCCAAACACACAACATATACACAAAGCTATCAGTCATAGCCCACGGTATCTCACTCAACTTGCAAAACACACAGACCACCCAACACACAAATACGCAACACACAGGCAAGAATACACGCAACACAAGCACAAATAACAGAGCAGCACATCCCACGACACACACAAGCATCACACACAGAAATTGATATCACAACTCATAACAGTACACAGCACCCTGCATTAACAAAGCAACACACACAGGACAACGCAAACACTACATACCACACGTAAGGCCCCAAACGACACACACTCTAGGAGCCCCCACAACGCGCACAAGAAACACCCACAAACACGTACAGAGAGAACACACAGAACCTCCCAACACGCACACAGCACGTCACGGAAAACAACATACAGCGCAAACATCACAGGACATCAAGGCACACACAGTTCACACAAATCACAGTTCAGTGAGTACACACAACAAGCACAGTGAGGCACACTAACAAGCACAACCACACACAGACGACACATCTCACATCACACACATAACTCAAATCCAACGCACACACAGCCTCTCAAACACAGCCAAACACAAATCACAATCACACACGCAAAACAGGCACACCACACACGAAACCACATGAAAAGCACACAACCAACAAAAACCCACATAGCGCCACATTTCACACACTACGCACCACACACACAGTCACGCACAGACACCCCGCACTCATATCCAGCCACGGGCTGCACTACGCAAAGCGCACACGCACGAGACCCAAAATGTAGCAATACAAGTCACAAGGCACACACCAGACACATCAAAGCACACAATTTCTCACAACACACATGAACCACATTCCACAGAGCGCCCACAGCACACCCAATTAGGCACATTTAACAAGCACAACCACGCACAGACAACACATCTCACATCACACACGAAGCAAGCAAACACCCACACATACACTCAAACACAACCACACACAAGTCACAACCACACGCTCAAAGCACACACCACACACAACACATGCCGATTGACATGCAAAAAACACACAAACCACAAACAAAGAGAGCACTGAATTTATGAAACCCTCATTTCACACACTACACATACCACACAAAACACACATAAGTCGTACAGCACACAGAGCCTCCCAGAACACACAGTGCAAAGCGCACAACATATACACAGTGCATATTAGACACAACACAGTTAGTATCCCACACAACACGTAAAACACACAGATGACACAACACACACACACAATACTCAAAACAGGTAAGAGTACACACAACGCACAGGCAACTGAGAACACAACACATTGCACGTCACGCAACACACGTGCGGTCGCATCCCTCATTAAACATGAAACCGAAAACCGTTCACAGACTATTGCGACATTCCCAACCACGAACACAACATGCTACACAAATGACGCCGAACATGCCACACACAAAGGCACAATCCAAGCACACAACACCCCACACAGAACCACCCTCAACCGCACAGGTCACACAGCACTCCACAGGGAAATACACGCAGAACACACACTACAAACAACAAAGTACCCAAACTGCACACGTCACATACACAACAGTCACAGCACAGAAGGAACGCAACACACAGTAAAACACACACAACCACATTAACACCGCCCCGCACACTAAACCAGCAGATCACCGACATCACAGCAAAAAGTCACACAATAACACAGCATGCGAAATGTAACACGACACAGAATACACACACAATCACTCAACAGACACAACAAAACACACCCTGCCATATACACAAAAGACAAACAAGGCACCTCACACATAACACCAAACCCAACAAACACAAAACACATCACAGAAAAGACGCACAACAAAAACATTGCGCACACGACACACACATTAAAAGAAACACATCAATGCATTACCACAACACCCGAAGTAGTACACAAATCACAGATCAATGCAGCACACAACACACACAAACATCACACACGAATTACACATCACACCTCATAACACACACAAAACCCTGCATTGACAACACAGCACACGGAGTGAAGTGAAGCAACCACTACGTACCACACATTAAGAAGCCACACACTCAGGGGATAACAAAAAACACAACACCCACTAACACAATGATACGGAGAACACACACAAACTCAAGTCACAAACAACACAACATATGAAACAACACACACCACATACATCACAGGACGCAAAGGCACCCATTTCTCACAAATCGCATTTAACCATGTACACACCACTCACACAATGAGGCACACTACACAAGCAGAACCGCATACAGAGAACACATCTCAACTCACACTCACAGCAACCAATTACACACAAAACCTCTCAAACACAGCCAAACACGTATCGCACACGCAAGACACACACAGCGCATAATAGAGAACCACACACAAAACACACAGCCAATAGTAAACGCACATAGCACACATTTCACACACTGCACACCCCACGTACCACCGCACACAGGCACCCCACACACACATATACACACGGGCACGCCTGCACAATGCACTCACACACACACACACACACACACACACACAAAACTCAAAATGTATATCGACCCAACAGACAGTCGCAGGGCTCACACCAGACACAACAGAGCCCATATTTCTCATAAAACACAGAGACCACATCTGGCAGAGTACATGCAGCAAACACAACGAGGCACACTGAGCAAGCACAACCACACACGCACAACACATTTCGCATCACACACGTAACAACCACACCACACTCAGCCACTCAAACACAACCACACACGAGTCACAATCACATACGCAAAACACACACAACACTCACAAATCCATATTCGAAACATACGAGACCAACAAAGAAGACAAATAGCACACATGGCCCATACAGCACGCTACACACACAACCACGCACGGACACACCACACATACATTCTCTCACAGGAGCATAACGCAGAACACACACATAACACAGATGCATGCAAAAACAAAAGTCAAAAGACACACACCACACACCTCAAGGCACATAACTTCTCAGAACACACGCGAGAAACATTGCTCAGGCTACGTTTGGCACACAGCATGAGGCATACTAGACAAGCACAACCACGCACAGTCAACACATCTCTCATCACGTGCATAACTCAAACCGCCAAGCACCACACACAACCTCTCTAACACAGCAACACACAAATCACAATCCCACACACCAAGCAGGCACAACACATACAAATCCACACACAACCAACGAAAACACACACAACACACCTATGAGGCACTACACACAACACTCAAAACGACAGGCATGCAATACAGAGCCCACGCGGACCCACACGCAGACAGCCCGTGTCAAAACACACAGAAGCACGCCCACACCAAATACACACTCAGAGCACGTCAGACACAACGCAAAGCTGACATCACACAGGATGCTCTAAATACACAGAGCCCCCAACGTCTACCCTGTACGTAACACCCAGAAAGCGAATAGACAGCACTCACACAACCCAGAACGCAGGACATAACGCAACAGACAACAGAAAGACCAGACACGTTACACACGAAACAGGACACAGGAAGCCACACAGCAAACACATTTACAAACACCAACGGATAACTCATCAATAAATGACAAAATATACAACACACAAAGAATCACTCAACGCACACGACACGCAAGTCACCACCACACACATCACACGTTGCACGCCACACAGAGAAAAGTACACAGAACAATGTACTCAACAAGCAGTGAAGAACCCAATACCACACATGGCACATGCACAACACACACAACACGGACAACACACAGCACACAGAAAATAAACGAGACGCACAGATCACAGACAACACGGCACAAAACACACAAGAACACACAGCGCACACAGCATAGCAAACCAGAATACACACAGGTTCACAAAACAAACACCACAAATCGTTCACTACCATACACTCACAACACAAACAGCACCCCACACACACGCGCGCGACAAACCCAGAAGGCCCAACACATATCAAACACACACAGCACTCAGTAAAAAACACGTAACACACCACCCACGCAGAAAGACATTAAAAAAGGAACAACAGAGCCCACACAACACAACGCCCACAAAACTGCACATCACAATAGCACAAGCAACACACACTACATACAACACCCACAATACAACACACATAAAACAACACACACAACACACATGCAAATCACCCACAACACGCAAAGCCAGTTTACCTACAACCTCCCAACACACAAACAGCACATCACACTACGCGGACCCCACACACACCGGGCACATAACTGCACACAATTCACATGAACCACGGTTCTCAGAGTAATCACAACACACACAGTGAGGCACACAGGCCAAGCATGGCCACACACAGTACACACATAACAAATTACGCTCGTTACTCCAAACGCCAACCACACGCACAAATCACAGTCACACATGCAAAACGCACACCACACATACCGAACATACAAACCCACATTGAAGACACACGTATACCACAACAAAAAGAACACCGAATCTAAGCAGCACACATTTCACGCACGACTCCAAACACACATGAAACCTGCAGCGCACAGAGCCGCACAGAGTGCACAAGGCCAAACACACAACATATACACAAAGCTATCAGTCATAGCCCACGGTATCTCACTCAACTTGCAAAACACACAGACCACCCAACACACAAATACGCAACACACAGGCAAGAATACACGCAACACAAGCACAAATAACAGAGCAGCACATCCCACGACACACACAAGCATCACACACAGAAATTGATATCACAACTCATAACAGTACACAGCACCCTGCATTAACAAAGCAACACACACAGGACAACGCAAACACTACATACCACACGTAAGGCCCCAAACGACACACACTCTAGGAGCCCCCACAACGCGCACAAGAAACACCCACAAACACGTACAGAGAGAACACACAGAACCTCCCAACACGCACACAGCACGTCACGGAAAACAACATACAGCGCAAACATCACAGGACGTCAAGGCACACACAGTTCACACAAATCACAGTTCAGTGAGTACACACAACAAGCACAGTGAGGCACACTAACAAGCACAACCACACACAGACGACACATCTCACATCACACACATAACTCAAATCCAACGCACACACAGCCTCTCAAACACAGCCAAACACAAATCACAATCACACACGCAAAACAGGCACACCACACACGAAACCACATGAAAAGCACACAACCAACAAAAACCCACATAGCGCCACATTTCACACACTACGCACCACACACACAGTCACGCACAGACACCCCGCACTCATATCCAGCCACGGGCTGCACTACGCAAAGCGCACACGCACGAGACCCAAAATGTAGCAATACAAGTCACAAGGCACACACCAGACACATCAAAGCACACAATTTCTCACAACACACATGAACCACATTCCACAGAGCGCCCACAGCACACCCAATTAGGCACATTTAACAAGCACAACCACGCACAGACAACACATCTCACATCACACACGAAGCAAGCAAACACCCACACATACACTCAAACACAACCACACACAAGTCACAACCACACGCTCAAAGCACACACCACACACAACACATGCCGATTGACATGCAAAAAACACACAAACCACAAACAAAGAGAGCACTGAATTTATGAAACCCTCATTTCACACACTACACATACCACACAAAACACACATAAGTCGTACAGCACACAGAGCCTCCCAGAACACACAGTGCAAAGCGCACAACATATACACAGTGCATATTAGACACAACACAGTTAGTATCCCACACAACACGTAAAACACACAGATGACACAACACACACACACAATACTCAAAACAGGTAAGAGTACACACAACGCACAGGCAACTGAGAACACAACACATTGCACGTCACGCAACACACGTGCGGTCGCATCCCTCATTAAACATGAAACCGAAAACCGTTCACAGACTATTGCGACATTCCCAACCACGAACACAACATGCTACACAAATGACGCCGAACATGCCACACACAAAGGCACAATCCAAGCACACAACACCCCACACAGAACCACCCTCAACCGCACAGGTCACACAGCACTCCACAGGGAAATACACGCAGAACACACACTACAAACAACAAAGTACCCAAACTGCACACGTCACATACACAACAGTCACAGCACAGAAGGAACGCAACACACAGTAAAACACACACAACCACATTAACACCGCCCCGCACACTAAACCAGCAGATCACCGACATCACAGCAAAAAGTCACACAATAACACAGCATGCGAAATGTAACACGACACAGAATACACACACAATCACTCAACAGACACAACAAAACACACCCTGCCATATACACAAAAGACAAACAAGGCACCTCACACATAACACCAAACCCAACAAACACAAAACACATCACAGAAAAGACGCACAACAAAAACATTGCGCACACGACACACACATTAAAAGAAACACATCAATGCATTACCACAACACCCGAAGTAGTACACAAATCACAGATCAATGCAGCACACAACACACACAAACATCACACACGAATTACACATCACACCTCATAACACACACAAAACCCTGCATTGACAACACAGCACACGGAGTGAAGTGAAGCAACCACTACGTACCACACATTAAGAAGCCACACACTCAGGGGATAACAAAAAACACAACACCCACTAACACAATGATACGGAGAACACACACAAACTCAAGTCACAAACAACACAACATATGAAACAACACACACCACATACATCACAGGACGCAAAGGCACCCATTTCTCACAAATCGCATTTAACCATGTACACACCACTCACACAATGAGGCACACTACACAAGCAGAACCGCATACAGAGAACACATCTCAACTCACACTCACAGCAACCAATTACACACAAAACCTCTCAAACACAGCCAAACACGTATCGCACACGCAAGACACACACAGCGCATAATAGAGAACCACACACAAAACACACAGCCAATAGTAAACGCACATAGCACACATTTCACACACTGCACACCCCACGTACCACCGCACACAGGCACCCCACACACACATATACACACGGGCACGCCTGCACAATGCACTCACACACACACACACACACACACACACACAAAACTCAAAATGTATATCGACCCAACAGACAGTCGCAGGGCTCACACCAGACACAACAGAGCCCATATTTCTCATAAAACACAGAGACCACATCTGGCAGAGTACATGCAGCAAACACAACGAGGCACACTGAGCAAGCACAACCACACACGCACAACACATTTCGCATCACACACGTAACAACCACACCACACTCAGCCACTCAAACACAACCACACACGAGTCACAATCACATACGCAAAACACACACAACACTCACAAATCCATATTCGAAACACACGAGACCAACAAAGAAGACAAATAGCACACATGGCCCATACAGCACGCTACACACACAACCACGCACGGACACACCACACATACATTCTCACACAGGAGCATAACGCAGAACACACACATAACACAGATGCATGCAAAAACAAAAGTCAAAAGACACACACCACACACCTCAAGGCACATAACTTCTCAGAACACACGCGAGAAACATTGCTCAGGCTACGTATGGCACACACCATGAGGCATACTAGACAAGCACAACCACGCACAGTCAACACATCTCTCATCACGTGCATAACTCAAACCGCCAAGCACCACACACAACCTCTCTAACACAGCAACACACAAATCACAATCCCACACACCAAGCAGGCACAACACATACAAATCCACACACAACCAACAAAAACACACACAACACACCTATGAGGCACTACACACAACACTCAAAACGACAGGCATGCAATACAGAGCACACGCGGACCCACACGCAGACAGCCCGTGTCAAAACACACAGAAGCACGCCCACACCAAATACACACTCAGAGCACGTCAGACACAACGCAAAGCTGACATCACACAGGATGCTCTAAATACACAGAGCCCCCAACGTCTACCCTGTACGTAACACCCAGAAAGCGAATAGACAGCACTCACACAACCCAGAACGCAGGACATAACGCAACAGACAACAGAAAGACCAGACACGTTACACACGAAACAGGACACAGGAAGCCACACAGCAAACACATTTACAAACACCAACGGATAACTCATCAATAAATGACAAAATATACAACACACAAAGAATCACTCAACGCACACGACACGCAAGTCACCACCACACACATCACACGTTGCACGCCACACAGAGAAAAGTACACAGAACAATGTACTCAACAAGCAGTGAAGAACCCAATACCACACATGGCACATGCACAACACACACAACACGGACAACACACAGCACACAGGAAATAAACAAGACACACAGATCACAGACAACACGGCACAAAACACACAAGAACACACAGCGCACACAGCATAGCAAACCAGAATACACACAGGTTCACAAAACAAACACCACAAATCGTTCACTACCATACACTCACAACACAAACAGCACCCCACACACACGCGCGCGACAAACCCAGAAGGCCCAACACATATTAAACACACACAGCACTCAGTAAAAAACACGTAACACACCACCCACGCAGAAAGACATTAAAAAAGGAACAACAGAGCCCACACAACACAACGCCCACAAAACTGCACATCACAATAGCACAAGCAACACACACTACATACAACAACCACAATACAACACACATAAAACAACACACACAACACACATGCAAATCACCCACAACACGCAAAGCCAGTTTACCTACAACCTCCCAACACACAAACAGCACATCACACTACGCGGACCCCACACACACCGGGCACATAACTGCACACAATTCACATGAACCACGGTTCTCAGAGTAATCACAACACACACAGTGAGGCACACAGGCCAAGCATGGCCACACACAGTACACACATAACAAATTACGCTCATTACTCCAAACGCCAACCACACGCACAAATCACAGTCACACATGCAAAACGCACACCACACATACCGAACATACAAACCCACATTGAAGACACACGTATACCACAACAAAAAGAACACCGAATCTAAGCAGCACACATTTCACGCACGACTCCAAACACACATGAAACCTGCAGCGCACAGAGCCGCACAGAATGCACAAGGCCAAACACACAACATATACACAAAGCTATCAGTCATAGCCCACGGTATCTCACTCAACTTGCAAAACACACAGACCACCCAACACACAAATACGCAACACACAGGCAAGAATACACGCAACACAAGCACAAATAACAGAGCAGCACATCCCACGACACACACAAGCATCACACACAGAAATTGATATCACAACTCATAACAGTACACAGCACCCTGCATTAACAAAGCAACACACACAGGACAACGCAACCACTACATACCACACGTAAGGCCCCAAACGACACACACTCTAGGAGCCCCCACAACGCGCACAAGAAACACCCACAAACACGTACAGAGAGAACACACAGAACCTCCCAACACGCACACAGCACGTCACGGAAAACAACATACAGCGCAAACATCACAGGACGTCAAGGCACACACAGTTCACACAAATCACAGTTCAGTGAGTACACACAACAAGCACAGTGAGGCACACTAACAAGCACAACCACACACAGACGACACATCTCACATCACACACATAACTCAAATCCAACGCACACACAGCCTCTCAAACACAGCCAAACACAAATCACAATCACACACGCAAAACAGGCACACCACACACGAAACCACATGAAAAGCACACAACCAACAAAAACCCACATAGCGCCACATTTCACACACTACGCACCACACACACAGTCACGCACAGACACCCCGCACTCATATCCAGCCACGGGCTGCACTACGCAAAGCGCACACGCACGAGACCCAAAATGTAGCAATACAAGTCACAAGGCACACACCAGACACATCAAAGCACACAATTTCTCACAACACACATGAACCACATTCCACAGAGCGCCCACAGCACACCCAATTAGGCACATTTAACAAGCACAACCACGCACAGACAACACATCTCACATCACACACGAAGCAAGCAAACACCCACACATACACTCAAACACAACCACACACAAGTCACAACCACACGCTCAAAGCACACACCACACACAACACATGCCGATTGACATGCAAAAAACACACAAACCACAAACAAAGAGAGCACTGAATTTATGAAACCCTCATTTCACACACTACACATACCACACAAAACACACATAAGTCGTACAGCACACAGAGCCTCCCAGAACACACAGTGCAAAGCGCACAACATATACACAGTGCATATTAGACACAACACAGTTAGTATCCCACACAACACGTAAAACACACAGATGACACAACACACACACACAAAATACTCAAAACAGGTAAGAGTACACACAACGCACAGGCAACTGAGAACACAACACATTGCACGTCACGCAACACACGTACGGTCGCATCCCTCATTAAACATGAAACCGAAAACCGTTCACAGACTATTGCGACATTCCCAACCACGAACACAACATGCTACACAAATGACGCCGAACATGCCACACACAAAGGCACAATCCAAGCACACAACACCCCACACAGAACCACCCTCAACCGCACAGGTCACACAGCACTCCACAGGGAAATACACGCAGAACACACACTACAAACAACAAAGTACCCAAACTGCACACGTCACATACACAACAGTCACAGCACAGAAGGAACGCAACACACAGTAAAACACACACAACCACATTAACACCGCCCCGCACACTAAACCAGCAGATCACCGACATCACAGCAAAAAGTCACACAATAACACAGCATGCGAAATGTAACACGACACAGAATACACACACAATCACTCAACAGACACAACAAAACACACCCTGCCATATACACAAAAGACAAACAAGGCACCTCACACATAACACCAAACCCAACAAACACAAAACACATCACAGAAAAGACGCACAACAAAAACATTGCGCACACGACACACACATTAAAAGAAACACATCAATGCATTACCACAACACCCGAAGTAGTACACAAATCACAGATCAATGCAGCACACAACACACACAAACATCACACACGAATTACACATCACACCTCATAACACACACAAAACCCTGCATTGACAACACAGCACACGGAGTGAAGTGAAGCAACGACTACATACCACACATTAAGCCACACACTCAGGGGATAACAAAAAACACAACACCCACTAACACAATGATACAGAGAACACACACAAACTCAAGTCACAAACAACACAACATATGAAACAACACACACCACATACATCACAGGACACAAAGGCACCCATTTCTCACAAATCGCATTTAACCATGTACACACCACTCACACAATGAGGCACACTACACAAGCAGAACCGCATACAGAGAACACATCTCAACTCACACTCACAGCAACCAATTACACACAAAACCTCTCAAACACAGCCAAACACGTATCGCACACGCACACGCAAGACACACACAGCGCATAATAGAGAACCACACACAAAACACACAGCCAATAGTAAACGCACATAGCACACATTTCACACACTGCACACCCCACGTACCACCGCACACAGGCACCCCACACACACATATACACACGGGCACGCCTGCACAATGCACTCACCCACACACACACACACACACACACAAAACTCAAAATGTATATCGACCCAACAGACAGTCGCAGGGCTCACACCAGACACAACAGAGCCCATATTTCTCATAAAACACAGAGACCACATCTGGCAGAGTACATGCAGCAAACACAACGAGGCACACTGAGCAAGCACAACCACACACGCACAACACATTTCGCATCACACACGTAACAACCACACCACACTCAGCCACTCAAACACAACCACACACGAGTCACAATCACATACGCAAAACACACACAACACTCACAAATCCATATTCGAAACACACGAGACCAACAAAGAAGACAAATAGCACACATGGCCCATACAGCACGCTACACACACAACCACGCACAGACACACCACACATACATTCTCACACAGGAGCATTACGCACAACACACACATAACACAGGTGCATGCAAAACAAATGTCAAAAGATACACAGCTCAAGGCACATAACATCTCAGAACACACGTGAAAAACAATGCTCAGGCTACATATGGCACACACCATGAGACATACTAAACAAACACAACCACACTCAGCCAACAAATCTCTCATCACGTGCATAACTCAAACAGCCAAGCACCACACACAACCTCTCTAACACAGAGACACACAAATCACAATCACACACACCAAACAGGCACAACACATACAAATCCACACACAACCAACAAAAACACACACAACACACCTATAAGGCACTACACACAACACTCAAATCGACAAGCAGGCAATACAGAGCACACGCGGACCCACACGCAGACAGCCCGTGTCAATACACACAGAAG
Organism: Manis pentadactyla; assembly: GCF_030020395.1. Classification (NCBI taxonomy): domain Eukaryota; kingdom Metazoa; phylum Chordata; class Mammalia; order Pholidota; family Manidae; genus Manis; species Manis pentadactyla. The sequence continues at coordinate 67,785,524 of NC_080024.1, read as the reverse complement.
CACAGACACACAAAATACACATTCAGGGCACGTCAGACACAACGCAAAGCTGACATCACACAGAATGCTCTAAATACACAGACCCCCAAACGTCTACCCTGTACGTAACACCCAGAAAGCGAATAGACAGCACTCACACAACCCAGAACGAAGTACATAACACAACAGACAACAGAAAGACCAGACACGTTACACACGAAACAGGACACAGGAAGCCACACAGCAAACACATTTACAAACACCAACGGATAACTTATCAATAAATGACAAAATATACAACACACAAAGAATCACACAACGCACACGACACGCAAGTCACCACCACACACATCACACATTGCATGCCACACAGAGAAAAGTACACAGGACAATGTACTCAACAAGCATTGAAGAACCCAATACCACACATAATACATGCACAACACACAAAACACGGACAACACACAGCACACAGAATATAAACGAGACCCACAGATCACAGACAACATGGCACAAAACACACAAGAACACACAGCTCACACAGCATAGCAAAACAGAATACACAGAGGATCACAAAACAGACACCACAAATCATTCACTACCATATACTAACAACACAAACAGCACAACACACACACGCGCGCAACAAACCCAGAAGGCACAACACATATCAAACACACACAACACTCAGTAAAAAACACATAACACACCACTCACACAGCAAGACATTAAGCAAAGGAACGAAGTTACACACAGCACACACAACAGAGCGCACACAAAAATGTGCATCACAATAGCACAAACAACACACGCTACATACAACACACACAATACAACACACATAAAGCAGCAACACACGCAGCAAAACACAACACACATGCAAATCACCCACAAAACGCAAAACCACAGTTTACCTACAACCTCCAAACACACAAACAGCACATCACACTAAACAGAACCCACACACACCGAGCACATAACTGCACAAAATTCACATGAACCACGGTTCTCAGTGTAATCACAACACACACAGTGAGGCACACTGGCCAAGCATGGCCACACACAGTACACACATAACAAATTATGCTCATTACTCCAAACGCCAACCACACGCACAAATCACAGTCACACATGCAAAACGCACACGACACATACTGAACATACAAATCCACATTGAAAACACACATAAGCCACAAATGAAAGAACACCGAATCTATGCAGCACACATTTCACGCACGACACCATTCACTCCAAACACACATGAAACCTGCAGCGCATAGAGCCACACTGAATGCACAATGCCAAACACACGTCATATACACAAATCTATCAGTCATAGCACACGGTATCTCACTCAACTTGCAAAACACACAGACCACACAACACACAAATACGCAACACCCAGGCAAAATACACGCAACACAAGCACAAATAACAGAGCAGCACATCCCACGACACACACAAGCATCACACACAGAAATTGATATCACAACTCATAACAGTGCACAGCACCCTGCATTAACAAAGCAACACACACAGGACAACGCAAACACAACATAAAACACAGAATGAATCAAACGACACAAACTCAAGGAGCCACCGCAACGCGCACAAGAAAACACCCACAAACACGTACAGAGAGAACACACAGAACCTCTCTACAAGCACACAGCACATCATGGAAAACAACATACAGCGCAAACATCACAGGACATCAAAGCACACAAATCACACAAATCACAGTTCAGTGAGTACACACAACAAGCACAGTGAGGCACACTAACAAGCACAACCACACACAGACGACACATCTCACATCACACACATAACTCAAATCCAACACACACAACCTCTCAAACACAGCCAAACACAAATCACAATCACCACAGAGAACAGGCACACCACACACAAAACCACATGAAAAGCACACAACCAACAAAAACCCACATAGCACCACATTTCACACACTACGCACCACACACACAGTCACGCACAGACACCCCGCACTCATATCCAGCCATGGGCTGCACTACGCAAAGCGCACACGCACGAGACCCAAAATGTAGCAATACAAGTCACAAGACACACACCAGACACATCAAAGCACACAATTTCTCACAACACACACGAACCACATTCCACAGAGTGCCCACAGCAAACCCAATTAGGCACATTTAACAAGAACAACCACGCACAGACAACACATCTCACATCACACACGAAGCAAGCAAACACCCACACATACACTCAAATACAACCACACACAAGTCACAACCACACGCTCAAAGCACACACCACACACAACACATGCCGACTGACTTGCAAAAAATACACAAACCACAACAAAGAGAGCACTGAATTTATGAAACCCTCATTTCACACACTACACATACCACACAAAACACACATAAGTCGTACAGCACACAGAGCCTCCCAGAACACACAGTGCAAAGCGCACAACATATACACAGTGCATATTAGACACAACACAGTTAGTATCCCACACAACACGTAAAACACACAGATGACACAACACACACACACAATACTCAAAACAGGTAAGAGTACACACAACGCACAGGCAACTGAGAACACAACACATTGCACGTCACGCAACACACGTGCGGTCGCATCCCTCATTAAACATGAAACCGAAAACCGTTCACAGACTATTGCGACATTCCCAACCACGAACACAACATGCTACACAAATGACGCCGAACATGCCACACACAAAGGCACAATCCAAGCACACAACACCCCACACAGAACCACCCTCAACCGCACAGGTCACACAGCACTCCACAGGGAAATACACGCAGAACACACACTACAAACAACAAAGTACCCAAACTGCACACGTCACATACACAACAGTCACAGCACAGAAGGAACGCAACACACAGTAAAACACACACAACCACATTAACACCGCCCCGCACACTAAACCAGCAGATCACCGACATCACAGCAAAAAGTCACACAATAACACAGCATGCGAAATGTAACACGACACAGAATACACACACAATCACTCAACAGACACAACAAAACACACCCTGCCATATACACAAAAGACAAACAAGGCACCTCACACATAACACCAAACCCAACAAACACAAAACACATCACAGAAAAGACGCACAACAAAAACATTGCGCACACGACACACACATTAAAAGAAACACATCAATGCATTACCACAACACCCGAAGTAGTACACAAATCACAGATCAATGCAGCACACAACACACACAAACATCACACACGAATTACACATCACACCTCATAACACACACAAAACCCTGCATTGACAACACAGCACACGGAGTGAAGTGAAGCAACCACTACGTACCACACATTAAGCCACACACTCAGGGGATAACAAAAAACACAACACCCACTAACACAATGATACGGAGAACACACACAAACTCAAGTCACAAACAACACAACATATGAAACAACACACACCACATACATCACAGGACACAAAGGCACCCATTTCTCACAAATCGCATTTAACCATGTACACACCACTCACACAATGAGGCACACTACACAAGCAGAACCGCATACAGAGAACACATCTCAACTCACACTCACAGCAACCAATTACACACAAAACCTCTCAAACACAGCCAAACACGTATCGCACACGCACACGCAAGACACACACAGTGCATAATAGAGAACCACACACAAAACACACAGCCAATAGTAAACGCACATAGCACACATTTCACACACTGCACACCCCACGTACCACCGCACACAGGCACCCCACACACACATATACACACGGGCACGCCTGCACAATGCACTCACACACACACACACACACACACACACACAAAACTCAAAATGTATATCGACCCAACAGACAGTCGCAGGGCTCACACCAGACACAACAGAGCCCATATTTCTCATAAAACACAGAGACCACATCTGGCAGAGTACATGCAGCAAACACAACGAGGCACACTGAGCAAGCACAACCACACACGCACAACACATTTCGCATCACACACGTAACAACCACACCACACTCAGCCACTCAAACACAACCACACACGAGTCACGATCACACACGCAAAACACACACAACACTCACAAATCCATATTCGAAACACACGAGACCAACAAAGAAGACAAATAGCACACATGGCCCATACAGCACGCTACACACACAACCACGCACGGACACACCACACATACATTCTCACACAGGAGCATTACGCACAACACACACATAACACAGGTGCATGCAAAAACAAAAGTAAAAAGACACACACCACACACCTCAAGGCACATAACTTCTCAGAACACACGCGAGAAACATTGCTCAGGCTACGTTTGGCACACACCATGAGGCATACTAGACAAGCACAACCACGCACAGTCAACACATCTCTCATCACGTGCATAACTCAAACAGCCAAGCACCACACACAACCTCTCTAACACAGAGACACACAAATCACAATCACACACACCAAACAGGAACAACACATACAAATCCACACGCAACCAACAAAAACACACACAACACACCTATAAGGCACTACACACAACACTCAAATCGACAAGCAGGCAATACAGAGCACACGCGGACCCACACGCAGACAGCCCGTGTCAATACACACAGAAGCACAGACACACAAAATACACATTCAGGGCACGTCAGACACAACGCAAAGCTGACATCACACAGAATGCTCTGAATACACAGACCCCCAAACGTCTACCCTGTACGTAACACCCAGAAAGCGAATAGACAGCACTCACACAACCCAGAACGAAGTACATAACACAACAGACAACAGAAAGACCAGACACGTTACACACGAAACAGGACACAGGAAGCCACACAGCAAACACATTTACAAACACCAACGGATAACTCATCAATAAATGACAAAATATACAACACGCAAAGAATCACTCAACGCACACGACACGCAAGTCACTACCACACACATCACACATTGCATGCCACACAGAGAAAAGTACACAGGACAATGTACTCAACAAGCATTGAAGAACCCAATACCACACATAATACATGCACAACACACAAAACACGGACAACACACAGCACACAGAATATAAACGAGACCCACAGATCACAGACAACATGGCACAAAACACACAAGAACACACAGCTCACACAGCATAGCAAAACAGAATACACAGAGGATCACAAAACAGACACCACAAATCATTCACTACCATATACTAACAACACAAACAGCACAACACACACATGCGCGCAACAAACCCAGAAGGCACAACACATATCAAACACACACAACACTCAGTAAAAAACACATAACACACCACTCACACAGCAAGACATTAAGCAAAGGAACGAAGTTACACACAGCACACACAACAGAGCGCACACAAAAATGTGCATCACAATAGCACAAACAACACACGCTACATACAACACACACAATACAACACACATAAAGCAGCAACACACGCAGCAAAACACAACACACATGCAAATCACCCACAAAACGCAAAACCACAGTTTACCTACAACCTCCAAACACACAAACAGCACATCACACTAAACAGACCCCACACACACCGAGCACATAACTGCACAAAATTCACATGAACCACGGTTCTCAGTGTAATCACAACACACACAGTGAGGCACACTGGCCAAGCATGGCCACACACAGTACACACATAACAAATTATGCTCATTACTCCAAACGCCAACCACACGCACAAATCACAGTCAAACATGCAAAACGCACACGACACATACCGAACATACAAATCCACATTGAAAACACACATAAGCCACAAATGAAAGAACACCGAATCTATGCAGCACACATTTCACGCACGACACCATTCACTCCAAACACACATGAAACCTGCAGCGCATAGAGCCACACTGAATGCACAATGCCAAACACATGTCATATACACAAATCTATCAGTCATAGCACACGGTATCTCACTCAACTTGCAAAACACACAGACCACACAACACACAAATACGCAACACCCAGGCAAAATACACGCAACACAAGCACAAATAACAGAGCAGCACATCCCGCGACACACACAAGCATCACACACAGAAATTGATATCACAACTCATAACAGTGCACAGCACCCTGCATTAACAAAGCAACACACACAGGACAACGCAAACACAACATAAAACACAGAATGAACCAAACGACACAAACTCAAGGAGCCAGCGCAACGCGCACAAGAAAACACCCACAAACACGTACAGAGAGAACACACAGAACCTCTCAACAAGCACACAGCACATCATGGAAAACAACATACAGCGCAAACATCACAGGACATCAAAGCACACAATTCACACAAATCACAGTTCAGTGAGTACACACAACAAGCACAGTGAGGCACACTAACAAGCACAACCACACACAGACGACACATCTCACATCACACACATAACTCAAATCCAACACACACAACCTCTCAAACACAGCCAAACACAAATCACAATCACCACAGAGAACAGGCACACCACACACAAAACCACATGAAAAGCACACAACCAACAAAAACCCACATAGCGCCACATTTCACACACTACGCAACACACACACAGTCACGCACAGACACCCCGCACTCATATCCAGCCACGGGCTGCACTACGCAAAGCGCACACGCACGAGACCGGAAATGTAGCAATACAAGTCACAAGACACACACCAGACACATCAAAGCACACAATTTCTCACAACACACACGAACCACATTCCACAGAGTGCCCACAGCAAACCCAATTAGGCACATTTAACAAGAACAACCACGCACAGACAACACATCTCACATCACACACGAAGCAAGCAAACACCCACACATACACTCAAATACAACCACACACAAGTCACAACCACACGCTCAAAGCACACACCACACACAACACATGCCGACTGACTTGCAAAAAATACACAAACCACAACAAAGAGAGCACTGAATTTATGAAACCCTCATTTCACACACTACACATACCACACAAAACACACATAAGTCGTACAGCACACAGAGCCTCCCAGAACACACAACGCAAAGTGCACAACATATACACAGTGCATATTAGACACAACACAGTTAGTATCCCACACAACACGTAAAACACACAGATGACACAACACACACACACAATTCTCAAAACAGGTAAGAGTACACACAACGCACAGGCAACTGAGAACACAATACATTGCACGTCACGCAACACATGTGCGGTTGCAACACTCATTAAACATGAAACCGAAAACCGTTCACAGACTGTTGCGACATTCCCGACCACGAACACAACATGCTAAACAAATGACACCGAACATGCCACCCACAAAGGCACAATCCAAGCACACAACACCCCACACAGAACCACCCTCAATCACACAGGTCACATAGCACTCCACAGGGAAATACGCGCAGAACACACACTACAAACAACAAAGTACCCAAACTGCACACGTCACATACACAACAGTCACTGCACAGAAGGAACGCAACACACAGTAAAACACACACAACCACATTAACACCGCCCCGCACAATAAAACAGGAGATCACAGACATCACAGCAAAAATCACACAATGACACAGCATGCGAAATGTAACACGACCCAGAATACACACACAATCACTCAACAGACACCACAAAACACACCCTGCCATATACACAAAAGACAAACAAGGCACCTCACACATAACACCAAACCCAACAAACACAAAACACATCACAGAAGACGCAGAACAAAAACATTGCGCACACGACACACACATTAAAAGAAACACATCAATGCATTACCACAACACCCGAAGTAGTACGCAAATCACAGATCAATGCACCACACAACACACACAAAGATCACACACGAATTACACATCACACCTCATAACACACACAAAACCCTGCATTGACAACACAGCACACAGAGTGAAGCAACCACTACATACCACAAGTTAAGCTACACACTCAGGGGATAACAAAAAACACAACACCCACTAACACAATGATACGGAGAACACACACAAACTCAAGTCACAAACAACACAACATATGAAACAACACACACCGCATACATCACAGGACTTAAAAGCACCCATTTCTCCCAAATCGAATTGAACCATGTACACACCACTCACACAATGAGGCACACTACACAAGCAGAACCGCATACAGAGAACACATCTCAACTCACACACACAGCAACCAATTACACACAAAACCTCTCAAACACAGCCAAACACGTATCGCAGACGCACACGCAAGACACACACAGCACATAATAGAAAACCACACACAAATCACACAGCCAATAGTAAACGCACAAAGCACACATTTCACACACTGCACACCCCACGTACCACCGCACACAGACACTCCACACACATATATACACACGGGTACCCCTGCACAATGCACACACACACACAAAACTCAAAATGTATCGAACCAACAGTCGCAGGGCACATACCAGTCACAACAGAGCACATATTTCTCATAAAACACGGAGACCACATCTGGCAGAGTACATGCAGCAAACACAACGAGGCACACTGAACAAGCGCAGCCACACACGCACAACACATTTCGCATCACAAACATAACAACCACAACACACTCAACCACTCAAACACAACCACACACGAGTCACAATCACATACGCAAAGCACACACAACACTCAGAAATCCATAGTCAAAACACACAAAACCATAAAGAAGACAAATAGCACACATTGCACATACAGCACGCTACACACACAACCACGCACGGACACACCACACATACATTCTCACACAGGAGCATTACGCACAACACACACATAACACAGATGCATGCAAAACAAAAGTCAAAAGACACACACCTCAAGGCACATAACATCTCAGAACACATGTGAAAAACATTGCTCAGGCTACATATGGCACACACCATGAGACATACTAAACAAACATAACCACACACAGCCAACACATCTCTCATCACGTGCATAACTCAAACAGCCAAGCACCACACACAACCTCTCTAACACAGCAACACACAAATCACAACCACACACACCAAACAGGCACAACACATACAGATCCACACACAACCAACAAAAAAATACACAACACACCTATAAGGCACTACACACAACGCTCAAATCGACAAGCAGGCAATACAGAACACACGTGGACCCACACGCAGACAACCCGTGTCAAAACACACAGAAGCACACACACACAAAATACACATTCAGGGCACGTCAGACACAACGGAAAGCTGACATCACACAGAATGCTCTAAATACACAGACCCCCAAACGTCTACCCTGTACGTAACACCCAGAAAGCGAATAGACAGCACTCACACAACCCAGAACGAAGTACATAACACAACAGACAACAGAAAGACCAGACAAGTTACACACGAAACAGGACACAGGAAGCCACACAGCAAACACATTTACAAACACCAATGGATAACTCATTAATAAATGACAAAATATACAACACACAAAGAATCACTCAACGCACACGACACACAAGTCACCACCACACACATCACACATTGCACGCCACACAGAGAAAAGTACACAGGACAATGTACTCAACAAGCGAAGAACTCAACAAGTGAAGAACACAATACCATACATAGTACATGCACAACACACACAACACGGACAACACACAGCACACTGAAAATAAACGAGACCCACAGATCACAGACAACACGGCACAAAACACACAAGAACACACAGCACACACAGCATAGCAAAACAGAATACACAGAGGATCACAAAACAGACACCACAAATCATTCACTACCATATACTAACAACACAAACAGCACACCACTCATACGCGCGCAACAAACCCAGAAGGCACAACACATATCAAACACACACAACACTCAGTAAAAAACACATAACACACCACCCACGCAGCAAGAAATTAAGCAAAGTAACGAAGTGACACAAAGCACACAAAACACAGCGCACACAAAAATGTGCATCACAATAGCACAAACAACACACGCTACAAAGAACACACACAATACAACACTCATAAAGCAGCAAAACACACAGAACACACAACACACAAATACGCAACACACAGGCAAGAATACACGCAACACAAGCACAAATAACAGAGCAGCACATCCCATGACACACACAAGCATCACACACAGAAATTGATATCACAACTCATAACAGTACACAGCACCCTGCATTAACAAAGCAACACACACAGGACAACGCAACCACTACATACCACACGTAAGGCCCCAAACGACACACACTCTAGTAGCCCCCACAACGCGCACAAGAAACACCCACCAACACGTACAGAGAGAACACACAGAACCTCCCAACAAGCACACAGCACATCACGGAAAACAACATACAGCGCAAACATCACAGGACATCAAAGCACACAGTTCACACAAATCACAGTTCAGTGAGTACACACAACAAGCACAGTGAGGCACACTAACAAGCACAACCACACACAGACGACACATATCACATCACACACATAACTCAAATCCAATGCACACACAGCCTCTCAAACACAGCCAAACACAAATCACAATCACACACGCAAAACAGGCACACCACACACGAAACCACATGAAAAGCACACAACAACAAAAACCCACATAGCGCCACATTTCACACACTACGCACCACACACACAGTCACGCACAGACACCCCGCACTCATATCCAGCCACGGGCTGCACTACGCAAAGCGCACACGCACGAGACCCAAAATGTAGCAATACAAGTCACAAGACACACACCAGACAAATCAAAGCACACAATTTCTCACAACACACATGAACCACATTCCACAGAGTGCCCACTGCACACCCAATTACGCACATTTAACAAGCACAACCACGCACAGACAACACATCACACATCACACATGAAGCAAGCAAACACCCACACATACACTCAAATACAACCACAGACAAGTCACAACCACACGCTCAAAGCACACACCACACACAACACATGCCGATTGACTTGCAAAAGATACACAAACCACAACAAAGAGAGCACGGAATTTATGAAACCCTCATTTCACACACTACACATACCACACAAAACACACATAAGTCGTACAGCCCACAGAGCATCCCAGAACACACAATGCAAAGCGCACAATATATACACAGTGCATATTAGACACAACACAGTTAGTATCCCACACAACACGTAAAACACACAGATGACACAACACACATACGCAATACTCAAAACAGTTAAGAGTACACACAACGCACAGGCAACTGAGAACACAATACATTGCACATCACGCAACACATGTGCGGTCGCATGACTCATTAAACATGAAACCGAAAACCGTTCACAGACTATTGCGACATTCCCAACCACGAACACAACATGCTAAACAAATGACACCGAACATGCCACACACAAAGGCACAGTCCAAGCACACAACACAACACACAGAACCACACTCAACCGCTCAGGTCACACAGCACTCCACAGGGAAATACACGCAGAACACACACTACAAACAACAAAGTACCCAAACTGCACACGTCACATACACAACAGTCACAGCACAGAAGGAACGCAACACACAATAAAACACACACAACCACATTAACACCGCCCCGCACACTAAACCAGCAGATCACAGACATCACAGCAAAAATCACACAATGACACAGCATCCAAAATGTAACACGACACAGAAAATAGACACAATAACACAACAGACACAACAAAACACACCCTGCCATATACACAAAAGACAAACAAGGCACTTCACATAACACAAAACACAGCAAACAAAAAAAATCACAGAAAAGACGCACAACAAAAACATTGCGCACACGACACAGACATTAAAAGAAACACATCAATGCATTACCACTACACCCAAAGGAGTACACAAATCACAGATCAATGCATCACACAACACACACAAAGATCACACACGAATTACACATCACACCTCATAACACACACAAAACCCTGCATTGACAACACAGCACGCAGAGTGAAGCAACCACTACATACCACAAGTTAAGCCACACACTCAGGGGATAACAAAAAACACAACACCCACTAACACAATGTTACGGAGAACACACACAAACTCAAGTCACAAACAACACAACGTATGAAACAACACACACCGCATACATCACAGGACTCAAAGGCACCCATTTATCACAAATCGCATTTAACCATGTACACACCACTTTCACACTGAGGCACACTACACAAGCAGAACCGCATACAGATGACACATCTCAGCGCACACACACAGCAACCATTTACACACAAAACCTCTCAAACACAGCCAAACACGTATCGCAGACGCACACGCAAGACACACACAGCACATAATAGAAAACCACACACAAATCACACAGCCAATAGTAAACGCACATAGCACACATTTCACACACTGCACACCCCACGTAACACCGCACACAGGCACGCCACTTACATATATACACACGGGCAACCCTGCACAATGCACACACACACACAAAACTCAAAATGTATCGACCCAACAGTCGCAGGGCACACACCAGACACAACACAGCACATATTTCTCATAAAACACGGAGACCACATCTGGCAGAGTACATGCAGGAAACACAACGAGGCACACTGAACAAGCGTAGCCACACATGCACAACACATTTCGCATCACAAACGTAACAACCACACCACACTCAATCACTCAAACACAAACACACATGAGTCACAATCACAACGCAAAACACACACAACACTCACAAATCCATAGGCAAAACACACGAAACCAACAAAGAAGACAAATAGCACACATTGCACATACAGCACGCTACACACACAACCACGCACGGACACACCACACATACATTCTCACACAGGAGCATAACGCAGAACACACACATAACACAGATGCATGCAAAACAAAACTCAAGAGACACACATCACACACCTCAAGGCACATAACTTCTCAGAACACACGCGAAAAACAATGCTCAGGCTACGTAATGCACACACCATGAGATATACTAAACAAGCATAACCACACACAGTCAACACATCTTTCATCACGTGTATAACTCAAACAGCCAAGCACCACACACAACCTCTCTAACACAGAGACACACAAATCACAATCACACACACCAAACAGGCACAACACAATCAAATCCACACACAACCATCAAAAACACTCTCAACACAGCTATAAGGCACTACACACAACACTCAAAACGACAAGCATGCAATACAGAGCACACGCGGACCCACACGCAGACAGCCCGTGTCAAAACACACAGAAGCACACACACACAAAATACACATTCAGGTCACGTCAGACACAATGCAAAGCTGACATCACACAGAATGCTCTAAATACACAGACCCCCAAACGTCTACCCTGTACGTAACACCCAGAAAGCGAATAGATAGCACTCACACAACCCAGAACGAAGTACATAACACAACAGACAACAGAAAGACCAGACACGTTACACACGAAACAGGACACAGGAAGCCACACAGCAAACACATTTATAAACACCAACGGATAACTCATCAATAAATGACAAAATATACATCACACAAAGAATCACTCAATGCACACAACACACAAGTCACCACCACACTCATCACGCATTGCACGCCACACAGAGAAAAGTACACAGGTCAATGTACTCAACAAGTGGAGAACTCAACAAGTGAAGAACCCAATACCACACATAGTACATGCACAACACACACAACATGGAGAACACACAGCACACAGAAAATAAACGAGACCCACAGATCACAGACAACATGGCACAAAACACACAAGAACACACAGCACACACAGCATAGCAAAACAGAATACACACAGGATCACAAAACAGACACCACAAATCATTTACTATGATATACTAACAACACAAACACCACACCACACACACGCGCGTGACAAACCCAGAAGGCACAACACATATCAAACACACACAACACTCAGTAAAAGACACATAACACACCACCCACGCAGCAGGACATTAAACAAAGGAACGAAATGACACACAGCACACACAACACAGCGCACACAAAAATGTGCATCACAGTAGGACAAGCAACACACGCTACATACAAAACACACAATAGAACACACATAAATCAGCAACACACTCACCCACACACAACACACATGCAAATCAACCACAACACGCAAAACCACAGTTTTCCTGCTACCTCCCAACACACAAACACCACATCACACTAAAGAATCTACACACACACCGAGCGCATAACTGCACACAATTCACATGAACCACGGTTCTCACTGTAATCACAACACACACAGTGAGGCACACTGGCCAAGCATGGCCACACACAGTACACACATAAAAATTACGCTCATTACTCCAGTGGCCAACTGCACACACAAATCACAGTCACACATGCAAAACGCACACGACACTTACCGAACATACAAACCCATATTGAAAACACACATAAACCACAACAAAAAGAACACTGAATATATCCAGCACACATTTCACCCATGACACCCATCACTCCAAACACACATGAAACCTGCAGCGCACAGAGCCACACAGAATGCACAAGGCCAAACACACGTCATATACACAAAGCAATCAGTTATAGCCCACGGTATCTCACTCAACTTGCAAAACACAAGGTCCACACAACACAAAAATACGCAACACACAGGCAAGAATACACGCAACACATGCACAAATAACAGAGCAGCACTTCCCATGACACACACAAGCATCACACACAGAAATTGATATCACATCTCATAACAGTGCACAGCACCCTGCATTAACAAAGCAACACACACAGGACAAACCAAACACTACATACCAAACATAAGGCCCCAAACGACACACACTCAAGGAGCCACCACAATGCGCACAAGAAAACACCCACAAACACGTACAGAGAGAACACACAGAACCTCTCAACACGCACACAGCACATCATGGAAAACAACATACAGTGCAAACATCACAGGACGTCAAAGCACAGAATTCACACAAATCACAGTTCAGTGAGTACACACAACAAGCACAGTGAGGCACACTAACAAGCACAACCACACACAGACGACACATCTCACATCACACACATAACTCAAATCCAACGCACACACAGCCTCTCAAACACAGCCAAACACAAATCACAATCACACACGCAAAACAGGCACACCACACACGAAACCACATGAAAAGCACACAACCAACAAAAACCCACATAGCGCCACATTTCACACACTACGCACCACACACACAGTCACGCACAGACACCCCGCACTCATATCCAGCCACGGGCTGCACTACGCAAAGCGCACACGCACGAGACCCAAAATGTAGCAATACAAGTCACAAGGCACACACCAGACACATCAAAGCACACAATTTCTCACAACACACATGAACCACATTCCACAGAGCGCCCACAGCACACCCAATTAGGCACATTTAACAAGCACAACCACGCACAGACAACACATCTCACATCACACACGAAGCAAGCAAACACCCACACATACACTCAAACACAACCACACACAAGTCACAACCACACGCTCAAAGCACACACCACACACAACACATGCCGATTGACATGCAAAAAACACACAAACCACAAACAGAGCACTGAATTTATGAAACCCTCATTTCACACACTACACATACCACACAAAACACACATAAGTCGTACAGCACACAGAGCCTCCCAGAACACACAGTGCAAAGCGCACAACATATACACAGTGCATATTAGACACAACACAGTTAGTATCCCACACAACACGTAAAACACACAGATGACACAACACACACACACAAAATACTCAAAACAGGTAAGAGTACACACAACGCACAGGCAACTGAGAACACAACACATTGCACGTCACGCAACACACGTGCGGTCGCATCCCTCATTAAACATGAAACCGAAAACCGTTCACAGACTATTGCGACATTCCCAACCACGAACACAACATGCTACACAAATGACGCCGAACATGCCACACACAAAGGCACAATCCAAGCACACAACACCCCACACAGAACCACCCTCAACCGCACAGGTCACACAGCACTCCACAGGGAAATACACGCAGAACACACACTACAAACAACAAAGTATCCATACTGCACACGTCACGTACACAACAGTCACAGCACAGAAGGAATGCAACACACAGTAAAACACACACACAACCACATTAACACCACACTTTTCAGAACCCAAAGGGATAAAACTAGAAATTAATTGTACAAAGAAAGCAAAAAGGTCACAAACACATGGAGGCTTACCAAAATGCTCCTAAATAACTAGTGTATCAATGACCAAATTTAAATGGATATCCAGCAGTATAAAGAAACAAATGACAGCAAAAAGCCCAACTTCTGTGGGTTGCAGCGATAGCAGTCTTAAGAGGAAAGTGTCTAGCAATCCAGGCATATTTAAAGTAAGAAGAACAATCCCAAATGAATAGTTTAATGTCACAATTACTGGAATTGGGAAAAGAAGAACAAATGAGGCCTAAGGTCAGCAGAACGAGGGATATAATAAAGATCATAGAAGAAATAAATACAATTGAGGAGAATAAATCAACAGAAAAAAATCATTGAAACCAAGAGCTCATTCTTCAAGAAAATGAAATAGATAAGCCTCTAGCCAGACTTAAGAGAAAGAGATTAACACACATCAACAGAATCAGAAATAAGAAAGGAAAAATCATGACGGACCCCACAGAAATCCAAAGAATTATTAGAGAATACTGTGAAAACCTATATGCTAAGAAGCTGGAAAACCTAGGAAATATGGATAACTTCCTAGAAAAATACAACCTTTTAAGACTGACTCAGAAAGAAACAGAAAAACTAAACAGACCAATTACCAGCAATGAAATTGAATTGGTAACCAAAAACTACCCAAGAACAAAAACCCCCGGAAAGATGGATTTACCTCGGAATTTCATCAGACATACCGAGGAGACATAATACCCATCCTCAAAGTTTTCCAAAAAATCGAAGACGAGGGAATACTCCCAACCTCATTCTATGAAGTCAACATCACCCTAATACCAAAACCAGGCAAAGACCCACAAAAACGAAAACTACAGACCAATATCCCTGATGAACGTAGATGCAAAAATACTCAACAAAATATTAGGAAACCAAATTCAGAAATACATCAAAAGAATCATACACCATGACCAAGTGGGATTCATCCCAGGAAGCAAGGATGGTACATCATTAAAAATCCATCAACATCATCCATCACATCAACAAAAAGGTCAAAAACCACATGATCATCTCTATAGATGCTGAAAAAGCATTCGACAAAATTCAACATCAATTCATGATAACTCTCAACAAAATGGGTATAGAGGGCAAGTACCTCAACATATAAAAGGCCATATATGATAAACTTACAGCTAACATAGTACTGAACAGCAAGAAGCTGAAAGCTTTTCCTCTGAGATCGGGAACAAGACAGGGATGCCCACTCTCCCCACTGTTATTCAACATAGTACTGGAGGTCCTAGCCATGGCAATTAGACAAAACAAAGAAATACAAGGAATCCAGATTGGTAAAAAAGTTAAACTGTTACTATTTACAGATGACATGATATTGTACATAAAAGACCCTAAAGATTCCACTCCAAAAATACTAGAACTAATATAGGAATTCAGCAATGTTGCAGGGTACTAAATTAATACACAGAAATCTGTGGCTTTCCTATACACTAACAATTATCTAATAGAGAAATCAGGAAAACAATTCCATTCCCAATAGCATCAAAAAGAATAAAATACCTAGGAATAAACCTATCCAAGGAAGTGAAAGACCCTGAAAACTACAAGACACTCAAGATAAATTGAAGAGGACACTAACAAATGGAAAGTCATCCCATGCTCCTGGCTAGGAAAAATTATTATTGTCAAAATGGCCATCCTTCCCAAAGCAATATACAGATTCAATGCAATCCCTATCAAATTACCAACAGCATTCTTCAACGAACTGGAACAAATAGTTCAAAAATTCATATGGAACCACCAAACTCCCTGAATAGCCAAAGCAATCCTGAGAAGGAAGAATAAAGTGGGTGGCATCTCACTCCCTTACTTCAAGCTCTACAACAAAGCCACAATAATCAAGAGAATTTGATACTGGCACAAGAACAGACCCATAGACCAGTGGAACAGAATAGAGACTACAGACATTAACCCAAACATATATGGTCAATTAATATATAATAAAGGAGCCATGGACATACAATGGGGAAATGACAGTCTCTTCAATGGATGGTGCTGGCAAAACTGGACAGCTACATGTAAGAGAATGAAACTGGATCACTATCTAACCTCATACACAAAAGTAAATTCGAAATGGAACAAAGACCTGAATGTAAGTCATGAAACCATAAAACACTTAGAGAAAAACAGGCAAAATTCTCATGGACATAAACATGAGTGACTTCTTCATGAACATATCTCCCCAGCAATGGAAACAAAAGCAAAAATTAACAAGTGGAACTATTATCAAGCTGAAGAGCTTCTGTACAGCAAAGGACACCATCAATAGAACAACAAGGTATCCTACAGTATGGGCGAATATATTCACAAATGACAGATCCGATAAAGGGTTGACATCCACAATATATAAAGAGCTCACACACCTCAACAAACAAAAAGCAAATAATCCAATTTAAAAATGGGCATAAGAGATGAATAGACAGTTCTCTAAAGAAGAAATTCAGATGGCCAACAGACACATGAAAGATGCTCCACATCGCTTGTCATCAGAGAAATGCAAATTAGAACCACAATGAGATATTACCTCCCACCAGTAAGGATCGCCACCATTCAAAAGACAAACAACAACATATGATGGCAAGGCTGTGGGGAAAGGCGAACTCTCCTACACGGCTGGTGGGAATGTAAATTAGTTCAACCATTGTGGAAACCAGTATGGAGGTTCCTCAAAATGTTAAAATAGAAATGCCATTTGACCCAGAAATTCCACTCCTAGGAATTTACCCTAAGAATGCAGCAGCCCAGTTTGAAAAAGATAGATGAACTCTTATGTTTATCGCACCACTATTTACAATAGCCAAGAAATGGAAGCAATCTAAATGTCCATCAGTAGATGAATGGATAAAGAAAATGTGGTACATATACACTATGGAATATTATTCAGCCA
Source organism: Manis pentadactyla (assembly GCF_030020395.1). NCBI lineage: Eukaryota > Metazoa > Chordata > Mammalia > Pholidota > Manidae > Manis > Manis pentadactyla. The sequence goes on along the minus strand of NC_080024.1, from coordinate 67,766,304 downwards.
TAAGAAGAAAACAAATCCTACCATTTGCAACAACATGGATGGAGCTAGAGGGTATTATGTGCAGTGAAATAAGCCAGGTGGAGAAAGACAAGTACCAAATGATTTCACTCATATGTGAAATATAAGAATAAAGGAAAAACTTAAGGTACAAAACAGCAGCATAATCACAGAACCCACGAATGGACTAACAGTTACCAAAGGGAAAGGGACTGGGGAGGATGGGTGGGAAGGGAGGGACAAGGGCAGGGAAAAAGAAAGGGAGCATTACAATTAGCATGTATAATGTGGAGGGTTACGAGGAAGTCTCTACCACACAGAGAAGACAAGTTGTGGTTTTACAGCATCTTACTACAGTGATGGACAGTGACTGTGAAGGTGTATGTGGGGGGGACTTGGTGAAGGGGGGAGCCTAGTAAACATAATGTTTTTCATGTAATTGTAGATTAATGGTACCAAAAAAATGGGCAGAAGATATGAACACACTTCTCCAAAGAAGAATTTCACATGGCCAAGCGGCACATGAAAACAAGCTCTTATTGCTAATCATCAGGGAAATGCAAATAAAACCACACAGAAATATCGCCTCACACCAGTTAGGGTGGCCAACACCCAAAGCAAGGAACAAAAATCCTGGAGATGATGTGGTGAAAGGGAAACCCTCCTACACTGTTAGTGGGAATGTATGTTAGTTCAATCATTGTGGAAAGCAGTATGGAGGTTCTTCAAAGAACTACGTATAGAAATACCATTCACCCAGGAATTCCACTCCTAGGAATTTACCCACAGGAAATAATATCACAGATTCAAAAAGACATATGCAACCCTATGTTTATTGCAGGACTATTTATAATAGCTCAAATATGGAAGCAATCTGTGTCTATCAGTTGATGAATAAAGAAGAGGTGGTACATACACACAATGGAATATTATTCAGCTGTAAGAAGAGTACAAATCCTACCCTTTGTAAGAAATGGATGGAGCTAGAGGGTCTTATGCTCAGTGAAATGAGCATGAAAAGCAAGTACCACATTATTTCGCTCATTTGTGGAGTATAACAAAAAAAAACTGTCCAACAAAACAGCATCAGAGTCACAGATTCCAAGAAGTGTCTAATGGTTACCAAAGGGAAGGGAATGGAGAGGGTGAAAGAATGAGGGATGGGGAAGGAAATTAATGGGCATTATGTTTAACACATGTAATGTATGGGGTGTCACAGGTAATACAGTATAACAGAGAGGACAAGTAGTGACTCTAACATCTTACTCTGCTGATGGATGGTGACTGCAATGGGGTGTGTGGAGGGGAACTTGATAATATGGGTGAATGTAATAACCATGATGCTGCTCATGTGAAACCTTTATAAGACTTTATGTCATGATATCTTTATAAAAAAAGATTAAAACTGGTTTAGGAGCTCATCTTTCATAAGCAAACTATAGCTCCAACCCCTCCTCATCAAACTCACTCACCAAGGCCTATATTATCTCCACCCACAATCAGCCACGGTCTGTGAGGGATTAAGGTCCAATGACATCATAAAGGTAGGGCCCTGACCCAATAGGATTAGTGTTCTTACAAGAGGAGACCCTGGAGCACTCACTTTTCTCTGTCTGCTCAGGAACCAGGGAACATCCATGATATCCAGAGAAAGGAGCCACCTGTGAACCAGGAAGAGAGCTGTTCAGGAGCTGCATTGGCTGACACTTTGGTCTACACAACTGAGAAATAGAGCCCTCTATTTTAGGCCACCTAGTCTATATTTTCTATACAGTATAGTATGGTGTTGTAAAATTTACAGTGATATTTTAACATAAAATGTTTGAAATATATGTTTATTTGATAGTCACACATATTAATCTTTGTTTACAAAAATTCCTATTAGTTGAAACTATAATGTGATTAATAGTGGCAAATATGGGTTATATTATTAGAACTTAATAAAATAAAAGGTCTTAGGAAAAATATGACAATACTTTAAAATAAACATTATTTTTAGACCTGTTCATTTTAACAGAAAAATTGTGAAGACATTGCAGAAATCTCCCATGCAGCCCATGTGGATGGACCATTGTAACATCTCACACGTGTTGTACAGTTTTCATAATACGAAGACAGTTTTTATCTAAAATACATCCTTTACCCAGATTTCTCAATTTTATTCTTTCCCATCCCATAGTTCCATCCAGGATACATTACACTTCCTTGTCATACCCTGTTAGGCTGCCATTGACTGATATATTCTAAATTACATTGCTTTTAATAATCTTGAAATCTCTGAGGAGTGATACTTTGGTTCTTTGTGGACTGTCCCCCACTTTGGACAGACCTGATGATTTCTCATGATCAGTCTTCAGCTGTGATTGTGGAGAAGCCTCAGGAGTCTGTATGACTCTTCCCTGGGCATCACTCACTGAGGAGGGAGCAGCTTCCAGTGAGGTCTGGGTAACTCTGCTCCCAGCCACACTGCTGGAGGGGGAGCAGATCCCAGTTCGGTCTGCGTCATTCTGCTCCAGGCCTCACTACTGAAAGCGGAGCCACTCCCACTGCAGTCTGCATTACCCTGTTCCCTGACTCACTCACTGGGAAGGAGGCTGCTCCCAGCGCGGTCTACATGTCTCTGCACCCAGCCTCACTCTTGGAGGTGAGCTGCTCCAAGGGTGGTCTGCATGACACTGCTCCCTGCATCACTCTCAGGGTGGTGGGTGTGTGGGCAACTCCCAGTGAGGTCTGTGTGACTCTGCTCCCGGCCTCATTCACTGGGGAGTGGGCAACTCCCATTGCAGTCTGCGTGTCTACTCACGGCCACACTCACTGCAGGGGCGGGACTGCTCCCAGTGTAGTCTGCGGGCCTCTGCTCCCCACCTCATTCACTGGGGAGGAAGCAGCTGCCTGTGTGGTCTGTGTGACTCTGCTCCAGGCCTCACTGCAGGAGGGGGAGAGCTCCCAGTGCTGTTGAGTGACTCTGCTCAAGGCCTCAATCACAGTGGAGGGGACAGCTCCCAGTGCTGTCTACGTCTCTGCTCCCCGAATCACTAACTGGGGAGGGGGAGAAGGACCTAGTTCAGTTTGCAATATACTGCTCCCCACCTCACTCACTGGGGAGGAAGCAGCTGCCAGTGCAGTCTACATGACTCTGCTCCCAGCCTCACTCACAGTGGAGGGGGCAGCTCCCAGTGAGCTCTGCGAGAGGCTGCTCCTGGATTCACTCAATGGGGTGGTGGGTCCAGCTCCCAGTGTGGTGTATGTGACTCTCCTCACGTTCTCACTCACTGAGAGGGAGCAGCTCCCAGTGGGGTCTGCATGACTCTGCTCCTGGCCTAACTCACTGCGGGTGGGGGTCAGTTCCCTGTGCTCTCTGTGAGACTGTGCTCCCGCACTCACTCATTGAGGAGTAGGCAGCTCCCACTGCGGTCTATGTGATCCACCTCCCAGCCCCACTGCTGGAGGGACAGCAGCTCCAGGTGCTGTCTGCATGACTGTGCTTCTGCCTTCACGCTTTGGAGGGCAGCACTCAGTGTGGTCTGCATGACTCTACTGCCAGCCTCACTCACTGTGGGGAGCAGCACCCAGTGCAGTTCGTGTGAATCTGCTTCCTGCCTTATTCACTGGGGAAGGGGCAGCTCCCGGTGAGATCTGCATGACTGTGTTACAGGTCTCACTCACTGGAGGGGGGATTGCAGCTGCCAGAGCGGTCTGCGTGACTCTGCTCCCTGACTCATTCACAGGGGTGTGGGGGTGTGGGAAGCTCCCAGTGCGCTCTATGTGACTCTGCTCCTGGCCTCACTCACTGGGGATGGGGAGAAGCTCCCAGTGCGGTCAGTGTGACTCTGCTTTTGGCCTCTCTCACTGGGGTGGGGGCAGCTCCCAGTGTGGTGTGCTTGATCCTGCTCCTGGGCTCTCTGCTGGAGGGGAGCATCTCCCAGTGCGGTCTGCATGACTTTCCTGGCCTCACTGGAGGGGGGACAGATCTCAGTGTGGTCTACATTACTCTGCTCCTGGCCTCATTCACTGGGATGGGGGCAGCTCCCAGTGTGGTCTCCATGACTCTGCACCTGGCCTTACTCACTAACTGGGGAAGGGGAAGCTCCCAGTGTGTTTTGCCTGGTTCACTCCAGCCCTCACTGATGGAAGTAGAGCTGCTCCCAGTGTGGTTTGCATGACTCTGCTCAAGGCCTCAATCACTGGGGAGAGTGCAGCTCCCAGTGCAGTCTGCGTGAATCTGCTCCCAGCCCCAATGGTGGAGGTGGAGCTGCTCCCTGTGCTGTCTGTGTGACTCTCCTGCCCTCACTCATAGGGTTGTGGGCAGCACCCAGTGTGGTCTGCCTGTCTCTGCTCCCAGCCTGACTCACTGTGGGGGGCAGCCCCCAGTGCCTGCTGCATGCCTTTGCTTCCGGGCTTACTCTCTGGGAGGGGGAAGCTCCCAGTGCGGTCTGCATGACACTGCTCCTGGCCTGACTCCCAGGGGAGGGGACAGCTCCCAGTGTGCTCTGTGAGAGTCTGCTCCCAGCCTCGTTCCCTGGGGAGGCGGGGGCAGCTCTTAGTGCAGTGTGTGTGACTCTGCTCCAGTCCACATTCACTCACTGAGGAGGGGGCAACACACAGTGCTGTCTGCTTGATCCTGCTCAAGGCCCCACTGCTGGAGCAGGAGCAGCTCCCACTGTAGTCTGCTTGACCCTGCTCCTGGCCTCATTCACTGGGAGGGAACAGCTCCCAGTGTAGTCTGCGTGACTCTGCCCCCAGCCTCACTGACTGGGGAGCGGGCAAATTTCCCACTCTGGTGTGTGTGACTCTGCTTCAATCCTCACTCACTTACTGACTGACGTGCGGCCAGCTCCCAGTGCGGTGTGCGTGATCCAGTTCCCGGGCTCACTGTTGGAGGGGAGCAGCTCCCAGTGCGACCTGCGTAACTGTGCTCCTGGCATCACTCACTGGGGATGAGGCAGCTCCCAGTTCAGTCTGCGTGACTCTGCTGCCATGCTTACTCACAGGGGAGGAGGCAGCTATCAGTGCAGTCTATGTGACTCAGCTCTGGTCCCCACAGCTGGAGAGGGAGTAGCTTCCACTGCGGTCTGCATTACTCTGCTCCTGGACTCATTCACTGGGGTGGGGGCAGCTCCCAGTGGGATCCACAAGACTCTTATCCCAGCCTCACTCGCTGGGGAGGGGACAGCTCTCAGTGCGCTCTGTGAGCCTCTGCTGATGGCCACACTCACTGGGGAAGGGGGGGCAGCTCCCAGTGCGGTGTGTGTGACTGATCCTGGTCTCACTCACTGGGGAGGAGGCAACTTGCAGTGAGGTCTGAGTGACTCTGCTCTGTCCTCACTCACTGAAGAGTGGGCAGCTCCCTGTGCAGTTTTCTTCACTCTGCTCTGGCCTCACTCACTGGGGGGTGGGGGCATGGCCAGATACCAGTGCAGTCTGTGTAACTCTGCTCCTGGCCTTACTGCTGTAGAATGAGCAGCTTCCATTGCAATCTGCGTGACTCTACTCACGGCCTCACTCACTGGGAGGCAGGACAGCTCCCAGTGTGGCATTTGTGACTCTGCTCCCAGCCTCACTCACTCATTGGGGAGGGGTCAGCTCCTAGGGTGTTCTGCATGACTCTGCTCCTGGCTTCACTCCTGGAGGGGGAGCAGCTCCCAGTGTGGTGTGCAAGTCTCTGCTCCCAGGCTCACTCACTGGGGATGGGGAGCAGCTGCCTGTGTGGTCTGCATGACTCTGCTCCCCGCCTCTCTCACTGGGGAGGGAGCAGCTCACATTGCATTCTACATGACTCTGCTCACCAAGTCACTTACTGTGGGGGGCAGCTCCCAGTGTGGTCTGTGTGACTCTGTTCCCTGCCTCACTCACTGAGGAGGGAGCAGCTCCCTGCATGGTCTGGATGACTCTGCTCCTGGCCTCACTCACTGGTGAGGGAGTAGCTCCCAGTGTGTTCTGAGACTGTGCTCCCTGCCTCACTCACTGGGGAGGGGAAGCAGCTCAAAGTGCGATCTGCATGACTCTGCTCCCATCCTCACTCACTGGGAAAGGGCAGCTCCCAGTGCAGTCTGTGTGATCCTGCTCCTGGCCTCACTGCTGGATGGTAGCAGCTCCCAGTGTGGTCTGTGTGACTCTGCTCCCAGCCTCACTCACTGGAGAGGTGGCAGCTCCCACTGCATTCTGTGTGACTCTGCTCATGGCCTCACTCACTGGGGGGCTGTAGGGGAGTAGATCCCAGTGCAGTCTGTGTGACGCTGCTCCAGGCTTCACTTACTCACTGGGGAGGTGGCAGCTCCAGTGCTTTCTGCATTACTCTGCTCTGGGTCTCACTCACTGGGGAGGGAGCAGCTCCCATTGTGGTCTGGGTGACTCGGCTCCCAGTCTCACTGCTGGAAGGTGATCAACTACCAGTGCAGTCTGCATGACTCTGATCCCAACCTCACTGCTAGAGGGGGTGCAGCTCCCTGTGTGGTCTATGTGATCCTGCCCCCGGTGTCTCTCTCTGGGGAGGGGGCTGCTCCCAGTGCAATCTGCGTGACTCTGCTCCCTGCCTCACTCACTTGGGAAGGGCAACTCAAAATGCAGTCTGCGTGGTCCAGCTCCCAGCCTCACTCCTGGAGGGGGTCATCTCCTAGTGCGGTCTGCTTGATCTTGCTCCCGGCCTCACTAACTGGGTGGGGGCACCTCTCAGTGAGGTCTGCGTGACTCTGCTCCCAGTATCACTCACTGGGGCAGTGGGGGCAGCTCCCAGTGTTGTCTGTGTGACCCTGCTCCTGGCCACACTCACTAAGGAGTGGGCAGCTCCCAGTTCACTCTTCAAGATGCTGCTCCCGGCCTCACTCACTGGGGAAGGGGAGCAGTTCCCAGGTCCTCTGCGAGACTGTGCTCCTGGCCTCACTCATGGAGGTGGGGCAGCTCCCATTGAGGTCTGCTTGATCCTTCTACAGGCCTCACTCACTGGGCAGGGGCAGCTCTGACTGTGGTCTGCGTGACTCCACTCCCATTCTCACTCACTGGGGAGAGGCTCCCAGTGTAGTCTGGGTAACTCTGCTCCTGGGCTCACAGATGGAGGTGGAGCAGCTCCCATTGTGCTCTGCATGTCTCTGCTCCTGGTGCCACTCACTGGAGAGGGGGAGAATCCCAGTGTGGTCTGTGTTATGCTGCTACACTCCTCACTCACTGAGGAGTAGCCAGCTCCTGGTTCGATATGCGTGACTCTTCATGACTGAGACTGACTGAGCCTGCATGACTGTGTGTCTGACTGAGACTGACTGAGACTACACCTGACTGACTTACTGAGATTGACTGACTCACTATTGAGTCTGACAGACTGACTGACTGATTGACTGAGACTGAGTGTGACTGACTGTGTGAGTCTCACTGGTGTCTGAGACTAACAGACTGACTGATTGAGAATGACAAACTGACTGAGACTGAGAGAGACTAAGTGTGACTGAATGAGAGAGACTGAGAGTGACTGAGTGACTGACTGAAACTGAATGTTTGAGTTGGCATGACAGTGTGTCTGACAGAGACTGACTGAGACTAAGTCTGAGTGACTGACTGAGATCGACTGACTCACTGAGACTCAATGACTGAGTCTGACTGACAGACTGACTGAGTGTCTGCCTGAGAAAGACTGACTGAGTCTCACTGGTCACTGAGACTGAATGACAGATGGACTGACTGAGACTGACTGACAGAGACTGATTGACTGAGACTAAGTGTGACTGACTGTGTCTCACTGGTGACTGAGACTGACATACAGACTGTCTGAGACTAAGTCTGACTGAATGAGACTGACTGAGAGTGACTGAGTGGCATACTGACTGACTGAGACTGCGTGACTGTGTGTCTGAAAAAGAGTGACTGAGACTAAGTCTGACTGAGATTGATTGACTGACTCACTGACTGAGAGACTGATTGAGCCTATCTGAAAGAGTGACTGAGATTGAGAGTAACTGACTTTCACTTGTCACTGAGACTGACTGACAGATGGACTGACTGAGACTGACAAACTGCCTGACAGGGACGGACTGACTGATCGACTGAGACTGAGTGTGACTCTCAGAGTCTCACTGGTGACTGAGACTGACAGATTGACTGACTGAGACTAAGTCTGACTGACTGAATGAGACTGACTGAGAGTAACTGAGTGACTGAGACTGACTGCGATGGCGTAATTGAGAGTCTGAGACTAAGTCTGACTGACTGAGATTGACTTACTGACTCAGTGACAGAGACTAAGTACAAATGACTGTCTGATGGAGACTCACAGACTGAGTCTGACTTAAAGACTGACTGAGACTGACTGACTGAGAGAGACTGACTGACTCAGTCTCAGTGGTCACTGAGAATGACAGACCAACTGACTGAGACTGACAAACTGACTGATAGAGACTGACTGACTGATTGTGACTGACTGTGTGTGACTGACTGAATCTCACTGGTGACTGAGACTGACAGACTGACTGACTGACTGAGACTCAAAACTGACAGACTGAATGAGATTGTCTGAAATTGACTGACTGTCTCAGAGTGTGTGACTGTGTGTCTCACTGAGACTGAGACTAAGACTGAATGACTGACTGAGATTGACTGACTGACACACTAAGTCTGACTGACTGAGAATCACTGTCTGAGTCTGACTAATTGACTGAGACTGACTGAGTGTCTGAGAGTGAATGACTGACTCACTGACTGATTTTCACTGGTCAGCGACACTGACAGATGGACTAACTGAGACTGACAAACTGACTGACAGAGACTGACTGTGACTGACTGACTCTGGTGACTGAGACTGACAGACGACTGGCTGACTGAGACTGAAGAACTGACTGGAAGAGGCTGACTGAGACTATGTCTGGCTGACTGAATGAGACTGACTGAGAGTTACTGAGTGACTGACTGAGACTGCATGACTGTGTGTCTGACTGAGACTGATTGAAACTAAGTCTGACTGACTGAGATTGACTGACTGACTCTATGACTGAGACTCAATGACTGAGTCTGACTGACAGACTGAGACTGAGTGACTGAGAAAGACTGAGTCTCACTGGTCACTGAGATTGAATGACAGATGGACTGACTGAGACTGACAAACTGACTTACAAAGACTGAGTGACTGATTGAGACTGACTGAGTGTGCTGACTGAATCTCACTGGTGCCTGAGACTGAAAGACTGACTAAGACTAAGTCTGACTGAATGAGGATGACTAAGAGTGACTGAGTGACTGATACTGACTGATTGAGACTGCATGACTGTGTCTGACAAAGACTGAGACTAAGTCTGACTGACTGACTGAGATTGACTGACTCACTGACTGAAAGATACTGATTGAGTCTGACTGAAAGTGACTGAGATTGAGTGTCTGGCTGAGAGTGACTGACTTTCACTTGTCATTGAGACTGACAAACTGACTGACAGGGATGGACTGACTGATTGAGACTGCCTGAGTGTGACTGTCTGAGTCTCACTGGTGACTGAGAATTACAGACTGACTGACTGATGGAGACTAAGTCTAACTGACTGAATGAGACTGACTGAGAGTCACTGAGTGACTGACTTAGACTGACTGAGACTGCGTGACTGTGAATCTGACTGAGACTGACAGACTAAGTCTGACTGACTGACTGAGATTGATTTACTGACTCAGTGACAGAGACTACACATGAATGACTGTCTGATGGGGAATCACTGACTGAGTCTGACAGAATGACTGTGACTGGCTTGTGAGTGAATGACTGAGTTACTGACTGACTACATCTGACAGAGTGAATGTGAGACTGACTGACTCCATCTGACTGAGAGTGATTGACTTACTGAGACTGACTCGTGTGTGAGACTGACAGAATGTGACTGAATGAGACTGAGAGTGACTGACTCACTGACTGAGAGTGACTGACTGAGACTGCATGACTGTGTGTCTGAGACAGACTAAGTCTGACTGACAGACTGACTGAGTCTGACTGAGTGTCTGAGTGTGAGTGAATGACTGACTCTGAGTCTTACTGGTCACTGAGACTGACTGACATACTGACTGACTGAGACTGACAAACTGACTGACAGAGACTGACCGACTGAGACTGTGTGAATGTGAGTCTGACTAAGACTGCCTGAGACTAAGTCCGACTGACTAAGATTAACTGATTAACTCATTGACTGAGACTAAGTCCAACTGACAGACTGACTGAGTGTCTGATTGAGAGTGACTGACTGACTCAGTCTCAGTGGTCACTGAGACTGAATCATGACAGACTGACTGAGACTGGCAAACTGACACACTGAATGAGACTGAGATTGACTGAGTGTCTGACTGAGCCTGACTGACTGATACTGCATGATTGTGTGTCTGACTGAAAGTGAGTGAGACTAAGATTGACTGACTGACTGTCTGAGATTGACTGACTCAGTAAGTCCAACTGACTCACTGACTGAGTATAATAGACAGACTGAGACTGACTGACTGAGACTGTGTCTGACTGAGACAGACCGAGACTAACTATGTATGACAGACTGAATGACATTGACTGACTGACTAACTGACTGATATTAAGTCTGACTGACAGGCTGACTGAGACTCAGTGACTGAGTCTGACTGACAGACTGAGACTGACTGAGTGTCTGGCTGAGTGTGACTGACTGACTGACTGAGTCTACCTGGTCACTGAGACTAACTGACAGACGGGTTGACTGACTGAGACTGAGAAACTCACTGATAGAGGTTGACTGACTTGTTGGCTGAGACTGACTGGGTGTTACTGACTGTATCTCACTGGTGACTGAGATTGACAGACAGACTGACTGAGAATGACAAACTGACTGACAAAGTCTGACTAACTGAGACTAAGACTGACTGAATGAGACAGACTGAGATTGACTGAGTGACTGAGACTAACTGAGACTGCATGATGGTGTGTCTGACAGAGACGGACTGATACTAAGTCTGAGTGACTGACTGAGATTGACTGCCTGAATGAGACTGCGAGTGACTGAGTGACTGCCTGAGATTGACTGACAGAGACTGCATGACACTGTGGCTGACTGAGACTGACTCAGAAAAGTCTTACTGACTGATGGAGATTGACTGACTGATTCAATGATTGAGAGACACTGATTGATTCTGATAGAGAGACTGAGACTGACTGACTGAAAGTGACTGACTGAGTTTAACTTGTCAGTGAGACTGAGAGATGGACTGACTGAGAATGACAAACTGTCTGACAGTGATGGACTGATAGATTGACTGAGATTGAGTGACTGACTATCTCACTGGTGACTGAGACTGACATACAGATGGACTGACTGAGACTGACAGACTGACAGAGACTGACTGACTGACTGAGACTGTGTGACTGTGTCTGACTGGTGACTAAGACTGACAGACAGACTGAGACTAAGTCTGACAGACTCAATGAGACTGATTGAGAATGACAGAATGACTGATTGAGACTGACTGACAGACTTCATGACTATGTGTCTGACTGAGACTGACAGTAAGTCTGACTGACTGAGATTGACTGACTCACTGACTGAGAGATGCTGATTGAGTGACTGACAGAGTGAGACTGACTGTCTGAATGAGAGTGACTGAGTCTAACTGGTCACTGAGACTGACTGACAGATGGACTGACAGAGACTGACAAACTAACAGGGATGGACTGACTGAGACTGACTGAGTGTGACTGACTGAGTCTCACTGGTGACTGAGACAGATTGACTGAGACTGACAGACTGACTGACTGAGACTAAGTCTGACTGACTGACTGAGACTGAGAGTGACTGAGTGACTGAGACTAAGTGTCTGACTGATGATGACTGAGTCTCAGTGGTCACAGACTGACAGATGGACTGACTGACTGAGACTGACAAACTGATGGAGACTGACTGACAGATTGAGACTGACTGAGTGTGACTGACTGACTGAGTCTTGCTGGTGACTGAGACTGACAAACAGTCTGATGGACTGAGACTGGCAAACTGACAGACTGAATGAGACTGTCTGAGATTGACTGACTGAATGATACTGACTGAGACTGCGTGACTGTGTGTCTGACTGAGACAGGATGAGACTAAGCCTGACAGACTGAATGACAGTGAATGACTGACTAAGTGACTGAGATTAAGTCTGAATGACTGACTGAGACTCAGTGACTGAGTCTGACTGACAGAGACGGACTGAGTGTATGACTGAGTGTGACTGACTGACTGACTGACTGAGTCTACCTGGTCACTGAGACTGACTGACAAATGGGTTGACTGACTGAGACTGAGAAACTGACTGATAGAAGCTAACTGACTGATTGACTGAGACTGACTGTTACTTACTGTCTGTGTCTCACTGGTGACTGAGATGGACAGACACTGACTGACTGAGAATGACAAACTGAGTGACAGAGACTGACTGACTGAGACTAAGTCTGTCTGACTGAATGAGACAGACTGAGAGTGACTGAGTGACTGACTGAGACTGACTGAGACTGCATGATGGTGTGTCTGACAGAGACTGAATGAGACAAAGTCTGAGTGACTGACTGACTGAGACCCAGTTTCTGAGAATGACTGACTGACTGACTGACTAAGTCTCACTGGTCACCGAGAATGAATGACAGATGGAAGGACTGACTGAAACTGACAAAATGACTGACAGGGACTGACTGATTGACTGAGACTGAGTGAGTTTGACTGACTGACTCTCACTGGTGACTGTGACTGACAGACGACTGATTGATACTGACAAACTGACAGAGACTGACTGAGACAAAGTCTGAGTGACTGAATGAGACTGACTGTGAGTGACTGAGTGACTGACTGAGACTGACTGACTGAGACTGCATGCCTGTGTGTCTGACAGAGACTGACTGACTCTGACTGACAGACTGAGATTGACTGACTCATGAATGAGACTCACTAACTGAGTCTGATCTGACTGAGTGTGAGAGACTGACTGACTCTCTGAATCTCACTGGTCACTGAGACTGACTGATATATGGACTGAGTGACTGAGACTGACAAACTGACTGAGACTGAGACTGCATGACTGTGAGTCTGACTGAGACTGAGACTAAGTCTGACTGACTGACTGAGATTGACTGACTCACTGACTGAGATGAAGACCAACTGACAGACTGACTGAGACTCACTGACTAAGCTGACTGAGTGTTGGGCTGAGAGTGACTGACTGACTCAGTCTCTATGGTCACTAAGACTGAATGACAGACAAACTGACTGACTGAGAATGACAAACTGACTGATAGAGACTGACTGAGTATGACTGACTGAGTGTCACTGGTGACTGAGACTAGCAAACTGAATGAGACTGAGATTGACTGAGTGTCTGATTAAGACTGAATGACAGCGACTGCATGATTGTGTGTCTGAATGAGACTGAGACTAAGATTGACTGACTGTCTGATATTGACTGACTGACTCACTGACTAAGTCCAACTGACTGACTGAGACTCATTGACTGAGTATGACTGACAGACTGAATGAGACTGACTGAGCTTCTGACTGAGATTGGGTGACTGACTCACTGACTGAGTCTCACTGGTCACTGACACTGGCTGTCAAATGGACTGACTGGGAGTGACAAACTGACTGACAAAGACTGACTGAGACTGAGTTTGACTGACTGACTCTCACTGGTGACCGAGACTGACAGATGACTGACTCTGAAACTTAAAAACTGACTGACAGAAACTAAGTCTGTCTGAATGAATCTGACTGAGACTGACTGACTGAGACTGCATGCCTGTGTGTCTCACTGAGACTGAGACTAAGTCTGACTGACTGAGATTGACCAACTGACTCACTGAGACTCACTGACTGAGTGTGACTGGCAGACTGAGTCTGGCTCATGGGTGACTGACTGAGTGACTGACTCCATCTGACAGAGTGAATGTGTGAGTGAGACTGACCTACCCCATTTGACTGAGAGTGATTGACTGAGACTGACTCATGTGTGAGACTGACATAATGTGACTGACAGAGACTGACTGAGAGTGATTGACTCACTGAGACTGAGTGACTGACTGAGCCTGACTGACTGAGACTGAGTGACTGTGTGTCTGACTCAGACAGATACTAACTCTGTCTGACTGACTGAATGACATTGACTGATTGACTCACTGACTGAGATTAAGTTCAACAGACAGACTGACAGAGACTCAGCGACTGAGTCTGGATGACAGACTGATGGAGACTGAGTGCTGACTGAGAGTGACACACTGACTGAGTCTCACTAGTCTCTCAGACTGACAGATGGACTGACTGACTGAGACTGACAAACAGATGGACAGAGACTGACTCACTGATTGACTGAGACTGCCTGAGTGTGAGTGACTGAATGAGTCAAACTGGTGACTGAGACTGACAGACAGACTGACTGAGACTGACAAACTGCCTGACAGAGACTGACTGACTGAGACTAAGTCTGACTGACTGAAATAGACTGACTGAGAGGGACTGAGTGATAGACTGGGACTGACTGAGACTGAGTGACTGTGTGTCTGACTGGGACTGACTGAGACTAAGTCTGACTGACTGAGATTGACTGACTCACTGACTGAGACTACGTCCGACTGACTGCCTGACTGAGAATCACTGACTGGGTCTGACTGCCAGACTGACTGAGATGGACTGAGTGTCGACTAAGAGTGTCTGACTGACTGACTGACTGAGTGTGTCTCACTGGTCAGTGAGAATGACTGACAAATGGACTGACTGACTGAGAATGACAAACTGACAGATAGAAACTGATTGAGACTGACTGTGACTGACTGAATGAGTCTCACTGGTGATTGAGACTGATGGACAGACTGACTGAGACTGACAGACTGACTGAGACTAAGTCTGACTGAATGAGACTGAGAGTGATTGAGTGACTGAGACTGACTGATACTGCATAGCAGTATGTCTGAGACTAAATGAGACTAAGTCTGACTGACTGACTGACATTGAGTGACTGACTCACTGAGACTCACTGACTGAGTCTGACTGACAGTCTGAGTGAGACTGGCTGAGTGTGACTGACTGACTGAGACTCACTGGTGAATGAAACTTACAGACTGAATGTCTGAGACTGACAAACTGCCTGACAGAGACTGACTGACTGACTGAGACTGAATGAGTGTGACTGACTCACTGAGATTCACTGCTTACTGAGACTGAGAGACAGACTTAATGACTGAGACTGACAAACTTCCCAACAGAGACTGACTGATTGAGACTGACTGAGTAACCAGTAACAGAGACTCACTGACAGACAGCCTAACTGAGACTGGCAAACTCACTGACAGAGACTGACTGAATGATTTACTGAGACTGAATTAGTGTGAATGACTGACTGAATCTCACTGGTGACTGAGACTGACAGACTGACTGACTGAGACTGACAAACTGCCTGACAGAGAATGACTGATGGAGACTGTCAGACTGACTGAACGAGACTGACTGAGAGTGACTGACTGACTGACAGAGACTGACTGACAAAGACTCCCTGACTGATTGACTGAGACTTACTGAATGTGACTGACTGAGTCTCACTGGGGACTGAAACTGTGAGACAGACTGACTGACTGAGACTGACAAACTGACTGACAGTGACTGAGTGACTGAAACTAAGTGTGACAGACTGAATGAGGCTGACTGAGGGGGACTGAGTGACGAGTGACTGACTGAGACTGGTTGACTGAGATTTCATGACTATGTGTCAGACAGAGACTGCGTGACTGTGTGTCTGACTGAGATGAAGTCTGAATGACTAACTGCAATTGACTGACTGACTCACTAAGCCCGACTGACTGTCTGACTGAGACTTACTGACAGAGTCGGACTGGCGGACTGACTGAGACTGACTGAGTGTCAACTGAGAGTGACTGTCTAACTCTCACCGATCACTGACACTGACAGTCGGACTGACTGACAGAGACTGACAATCTGACTGACAGAGACTGACTGACTGGGACTGACAATCTGACTGACAGACTGAGACTGATTGAGTGTGACTCAGTGCCTGAGTCTCAATAATAATTGACACTGACAGACAGACTGATTGAGACTAACAGAGACTGACTAATTGAGACTAAGTGTGACAGACTGAATGAGACTGAGATTGACTGAGTGACTGAGACTGACTGACTCAGACTGCATGACTGTGTGTCTGACTGAGACTGACTGAGACTAATTCTGACAGACTAACTGAGATTGACTGACTGACTCAATGAGACTCACTGACTGAGTCTGACTGACTGAATGAGAGTGACGGAGTTTCTGACTGAGACTGACTGAGTCCCCCTGGTCACTGAGACTGTCTGACAGATGGAAAGACTGCCAGAGATGGAAAAACTGACTGACAGAGAATGACTGACTGATTGACTGAGACTGAGTGTGACTGACTGTCTGAGTCTCACTGGTCAGTGAGACTGACAGATGGACTGACTGACTGAGACTGACAAACTGACAGATAGAAACTGATTGAGACTGACTGTGACTGACTGAATGAGTCTCACTGGTGATTGAGACTGATGGACAGGTTGAATGACAGAGACTGACAAACTGACTGACAGACTGACTGAGACTAAGTCTGACTGACTGAATGAGACTGAGAGTGACTGAGACTGTCTGACTGATACTGCATAGCAGTGTGTCTGACTGAGACTGAATGAGACTATGACTGACTGACTGACATTGAGTGACTGACTCACTGAGACGGACTGAGTCTGACTGACAGTCTGAGTGAGACTGGCTGAGTGTGACTGAGACACACTGGTGAATGAGACTTACAGACAGATTGAATGTCTGAGACTGACAAACTGACTGACAGAGACTGACTGATGGAGACTAAGTCAGACTGACTGAGAGTGACTGACTGACTGACTGACAGAGACTGCATAACTGTGCATCTGACTTTGGCTGAGTATAAGTCTGAATGGCTGAATGACTGAAATCAACTGACTGGCACACTATGTCCGACTGACTGTCTGACTGAGACTCACTGATTGAATCTGTCTAACAGACTGACTGAGCGTGACTGGGTGTCAACTGATAGTGACTGACTGACTGACTGACTCTCACTGGTCACTGAGACTGACTGACAGATGGACTGACTGACTGAGTCTGACAAACTGACTGACAGAGACTGACTGAGACTAAGTTGGACTGACTGTATGTGACTGACTGAGAGTGACTGAGTGACTGACTAAGACTGTGTGACTGTGTGTCTTGAGACTGTCTGAGACTAAGTCTGACCAACTGACTGACTGAGATTGAGTGACTCACTGACTGAGACTCACTGACTGAGACTGACTGACTGAGACTGACTGACTGACTGAGTCCAACTGGTCACTGAGACTGACAGACTGACTGACTGAGACTGAAAAACTGACTGATAGAGACTGACTGACTGAGAATGACCTAGTGTGATTCACTGAGTCTCAATAGGGATTGACACTGACAGAAAGACTGACTGACTGAGACTGACAATCTGACTGACAGAGACTGACTGACTGAGACTGACCTAGTGTGATTCACTGAGTCTCAATAGGGATTGACATTGACAGACTGAGACTAACAAACGGACTGACAGAGACTGAGAATAAGTCTGACAGACTGAATGAGGCTGACTGAGGGGGACTGAGTGACTGAGACTGGCTGACTGAGACTGCATGACTGTGTTTCTGACTGAGACTAACTGAGATGAAGTCTGAATGACTGACTGACTGAGATTGACTGACTGACTGAGATTGACTGACTCACTGACTAAGTATGGCTGACTGTCTGACTGAAGGAGACTGACTGACTGATACTGACAGACTGACTCGCTAAGTCCGAATGACTGAGAGTTAATGACAGAGACTGACTGACAGACAAACTGACTGAATGTCTGACTGAGAGTGAATGACTGACTGAGTCTCACTGGTCACTGAGACTGACAGATGGACTGAGTGAGACTGGAAAACTGACAGAGACTGACTGACTGAGACTAAGTCTGAAAGACTAAATGAGGCAGACTGAGAAGGACTGAGTGACTGAGACTGACTAACTGAGACTGTATGACTATGTCTGAGACTGACTGAGACGAAGTCTAAATGATTGATTGAGAATGACTAATGGAATCACTGACTGAATCTGACTGACAGACTGGCTGAGACTGACTGAGTGTCTGACAGAGTGACTGACTGACTGACTGAGTCTCATTGGTCAATGAGGCTGACTGACAGATGGACTGACTGATGGAGACTAACAAACTGCCTGACAGACTGTCTAACTCATTGACTGAGACTGATTGAGTGGGACTGACTGACTGAGACTCACTGGTGACTGAGACTGACAGACAGACTGATGGAGACTGACTGACAGAGACTGACTGACTGAGACTAAGTCTGACTGAATGAGGCTGACTGAGAGGGACTGAGTGACTTACCGAGACTGGCTGAGACTGTGTGACTTTGTGTCTGACTAAGACTGACTGAGATGAAGTCTGACTGACTTTGATTGACTGACTGAATCACTAAGTTTGACTGAATGTCTTACTGACTGACTGGCTAAATGAGATTGACTGACTGCCTCACTGACTGAGTATGACTGACAGACTGAGATTGAAAGAGTGTCTGACTGAGAGTAACTGACTGACTGACAGAATCTCACTGGTCAACGAGACTGACAGACTGACTGACTGAGACTAACAAACTGCCAGACAGAGACTGACTGACTGATTGACTGAGACAGAGTGAGTGTGACTGACTGAGTCTCGCTGGTGACTGAGATTGACAGACAGACTGACTGACTTAGACTGACAAACTGACAGAGACTGACTGACTGAGATTAAGTCTGACTGAATGAGACTGAGAGTGAATGTGTGACTGACTGAGACTGACTAACTGAGGCTGCATGACTGTGTCTGACTGAGACAGTCTGAGACTAAGTCTGACTGACTGAGATTGACTGACTGATGCACTAAGTCCAACTGATTGTCTGACTGAGACTTAATGACTGAGTCTTACTGATGGACTGACTGAGACTGAGTTCAACTGAGAGTGACTGACTGACTGACTGAGTCTCACTGTTCACTGAGTCGGACAGATGGACTGACTGACTGATACTGACACACTGACTGACAGAGACTGACTGATTGACTGAGACTGTCTGAGTGTGCCTGATTGACTGAGTGTCACTGGTGACTGAGACTGACAGACTGACTGACTAAGACTAGGAAACTCACTGATAGAGACTGACTAAGACTAAGTTTGACTGATTGAAAGTGACTGAGAGTGACTGATTTTCTGACTGAGACTGACTAAGACTGCATGACTGTGTGTCTGCCTGAGACTTAGACTAAGTCTAACTGATGAACTGACTGAGATTGACTTACTGACTCACTGACTGAGACTATGTCTGACTGACTGTCTGAGTCTCACTGACTTAGTCTGACTGACAGACTGACTGAGACTCACTGACTGTGTCAGACAGACTGACTGAGTCTGACTGTCAGCTGAGAGTGATTGACTTACCGACTGAGTCTCACTGGTCAATGAGACTGAATGACAGATGGACTGACTGAGACTGACGAACTGCCTGAGAAAGACTGACTGACTGATTGACTGAGACTGAGTGACCAGCAACAGAGACTCCCTGACAGATAGACTGACTGACTGAGACTGACAAACTCACTGACAGAGACTGCCTGACTGATTGACTAAGAATGACTGGATGTGACTGACAGACTCAGTCTCACTGATGACTGAGACTGACAGAGACTGACTGACTGATCCTGACAATCTGACAGAAACTGACAGAATGATAGAAAGTCTGATTGACTGAATGAGACTGACGTTATTGACTGAGACTGACTGAAACTGACTGACAGAGACTGCGTGACTGTGTATCTGACTGAGAATGACAGAGAGTTACTGTGAATGACTGACTGACTGAATCACTAAGTCTGACTGACTGACTGACTGAGTCTCACTGAGTCTGACTTAAAGACTGAGTGACTGACAGAGAATGACAAACTGACTGACAGAGACTAACTTACTGCTTGACTGAGACTGAGTGTGACTGACTGAGTCTCAGTAGTGACTGACACTGACAGACTGAATGAGACTAAAAAACTGACTGACAGAGACTGACTAATTGAGACTAAGTGTGCCTGACTGAATGAGATTGAGAGTGACTGACTGAGACTGACTGAGACTGCATGACTGTGTGTCTGATTGAGACTGACTGAGGCTAAGTCTGACTAACTGAGATTGACTGACTGTCTCACTATGTCCAACTGACTCTCTGATACACACTGAGTCTGACTGACAGACTGAGGCTGACTGAGTGTCTGACTGAGAGTGACTGACTGACTGAGTGTCACTGGTCACTGAGACTGACAGACGGAATGACTGAGACTGAGAAATGGACTGACAGAGACTGACTGAGACTAAGTCTGACTGACTGAGACTGAGATTGACTGAGTGACAGACTTAGACTGACTGCCTGAGACTGCGTGACTGTGTGTCTGATGGAGACTGAGACTAATTCTGAATGACTGACTGGCTGAGATTGACTGACTCACTGACTGAGACTGAGTCCAACTGGTAGTGCTGCCGAGTTGGCGGGGCTTCGGGAAGGTGGGGAGGGGCAGGGACAGGAGATGGCACTGCTCCCAAAGAGGCGGAGTTTGGTCCGGTGTGAACCCTGGGGAGGAAGATGGTGATGAGGCTGGATGGTCTGCTGTGCTGCCAAAGCGGCGGGGCTTCCGGCCGGTGGGAACCCGGGTCGGGAGTTGGCGAGGTGGTCGGGACGTTAGGAGGTGCTGTCGAAGAGGTGGGGCTTTGGGCCAGTGGGTAGGCCATGGTGGGAAACAGCGAGGGTACCACACATCGTTTCTAAAAATTATTTAACACACTCTTAGCATGTGATATGGCAAACATTCTTATTAGTATTCTCCAAAAAGAGCTGAAAACTCATGTGAACACAAACCCTGACACACATAAGTACACAGCTTTGGTCATCAGTGTCAAACTTGAAAAAAAACACGTCTTTTTGAAGGTAGGATGCCGTGCATGTGTGGTTAGTTTGTGGGAAATCTGTCAATTTTTCTGTGAACCTAAAATGTATCTAAAAATATTAAAATTAATATAAGTAAATGAATAGATCTCTAAAAAGAATGACAATAAGTCCGTGACGTTTTAATATGTAGTGGATGAAAATATTTGCAAATCAAAATCTTGACAGTTATTATTTATTAAAAATATGTAAAAGCACCCAGTATTCAAGAAATATAAAATAAAGAACACAAAAAATGGACAGTCACTTGACTAACATGATAAATGAATAGTAAATAAGCACAGGACGATGTTCATTATTAATATACATTACTGAAATGCACATTTTGGGTAACATTTGAGACCATGATTAAAATAAAATATATGGACAATGCCAAATGACTGTGAAGATGTACATCTCCTGGAATTCTTACCCATTGCTGGCAGTAATGTAAAATCCTGCAACTTATCTGAAAATGTTGACCACTTTGTTTCTAATGTAGTTAAACATATACTCATGACCCAGAAATCACACCCCCAAGTTTTTGAGAGAAATTGAAAATTATGTTTGAATTAAAAACTATATCTGAATATTTATAGTCACTTTATTCAGAATCATCAAAATCAGGACACAATCCAAATGACCTGCCTTCAGGGAGGATTGGATTACCAACCTGTGATACACCCATTAAAAAGATGACTGCTTAGTATTAAAAATGTGCTACAGCTATGTGCAACAACTTGGGTGAAACCAAAAGAATTATGCTGAGTGAAACAAGCAATCTCAAAAGTTACATACTGTTGGTCCTATGTATGTGAATTCTCCACATAGGAAAACTATTACGATGAAGAAACAAGGTAGCTGCCAGGGACTATGCATTGAGCGATGGTGTGGCTACCAAGGAACACCAGAGAGATTGGGGGAAACGATTATGCTTCTGATTTTAGTGGTGGTTACAAGAATCTAAACAAGCAACAAAATTTATGAAACCATATACCAAAAAAGGATATTAATTTTTAAGAGTAAGTGAAGATACGTATTAAAAGAAGTGAGGAAAATTCCATAATTTTCTAGGCTCTTTTATGAAGATTTACTTCAATGGTGATTTTAACAATGAAAATTGTTACTATTTTGTTAATTACTATTATATTTTTAAAAAGAATTCTGACTTTTATGTTCCATTCTTTGGGGTACAAATCTAGAGATACAGGTACACCAACCGAGAGATGAATGTATAATCATAGTTAAGAAACTACTTCTGAACATTTAAATCATAGACTTATAAAAGCTGTTGATTTTACAATATAGAAATATTATCTTACTACAACTAGGAATGTAGTGGTGAGTTTTGTACCTTGTTTATAATTATGACATGGAATATATCGAATTTGCCATAGTGCTTGAACTTATACTTTTTCTAAGATTGATCCATCTAAGCACAAAGGACACTAGAAATTGTAATCTGTAGTCTGAAAGACATTCTTGTTGATGATGTTTGCATAGAGAGTTTTATCTCTCCAACTGTACACTCATTGTTAAAAAGAGAATAAATATTAGTGGCAGTTCATAATTTATGAAAATACCAAATGAAAAGTCAGACCTAAGGACATTATTATGTGTTATGTAAGCCTGATAGTTGCACTAATACTTTCACCATGGTATCTATATACACAACTTAAGGATATATATAATAAATATATTTAACAATAAGAACTTGGGATATACACAGTCCTTGACACTGCTGGTTGCTTTCAAAGATCTGTCTCAAATATAAACAGTATGTTTAGGAATCCCTGCCATCTGAGGGTGCCCAGGTAACCCAACCTCTTGAAATACAGTGCATTTGGATGTTTTTAGAACTGCTTTCATAAAACATCTTTCCAAGGGGCTGAACGCAGCTCACATGCACTTACCCTTCCCGGGTGCCTGGACCCTGATGCAGTGGCTGGGGCTGCAGTACACTGAGGGCAAATGTCTGGAGCTACAGCTGATGGATGCATGGATGGATGTGGATATCATGCTTGCTTTGATTCCTGAGAGTGATCTTCATGTGCTTAGAATGCTGAAGAGAAACTCAGGTTCATGGTAATGTTTTATGATGGCATTTCACCCATTTCTTTAGTGTGGAAAAATATATCTTTAATTTTGGTTAAGCAAGATTCTTTGATATATTCTGAACTGAAGTTTGGCTGATATAAATAAATATCACATTCGTTTCAAGTATACAACATAATGATTTTACAATTATATACTATAACTCTGGGGGGGAAATCCCAGTGCAAAATTCCTTTGAAACTCTGGGGGGAAATCAGAGGGAAAAATAAAGTGGGAAAAAAACATTTATTTCTTAAAAGCAGTCTACTTCTGCTTCCCCTCATCTCTTGTGACCCAGCTGCAGAAGGGAAGGCTCCCACACATCCTCTCTGGTCCAGAGAAGCCCTTACTTACCCCTGTAATTATCTATTGGACTACTCTCCACCCCTTGGAAACACCTATTGTATGGAGATGCACTAAAGCCAGGTGAGAGCTTCTGGAAATATTGCAATTTTACCCACATATACATTAAGAAGTCCTCACCCAACTAGTGTACTTACTGTCAACACAGAAACATGCTACAAAACTACTGATTATATTCTCTATGCTGTTTAAGCAATATTTAGGGGGGGTATTCTTTGATTCACTGGTATTATGATTTTCAAATAATGCAATAATCAAGCAAATTATAGCAGAAGAGAGGAAAGGGGGATTTGAGAGGATGAAGTAAATAATAAAGGCATTTCCTGATTATCACAGGGTATCCACTTCTGTTGTCCAAAGGCCTAAAAGGTACCATTAAAAAATTGATGTTAAAATCTATTTCATAAAGTTCAATGGAAACCATTTAAATACCTGAAAAGAGATTACAAATTGAATGGGTCAGTAAAGAACTTTAAAAAGTGAAAAATAACTAACATAGATTCCCACATAGCTGGTCTTTTTAGATAAATGGAAATGGAACATTTTGAATGAAAATGTAGGGTAAAACTAAGAGTTTCATAATCACAGGGAGTTTGAATAAGAGTGTAGTGATGTGGCTGCACGGTGAAACCCATTTTTTTCATTGTCCTTTTTATGTTTGTGTTTAATTTTTTCCTAATATTTTACCTTGAACATTTACACAATTACATATTGGAATGGTATAATGAACATCATCCAAACTCACTAAATAGACATACATTGTTTGGTGTACACATACCTAATTTTTAAAATTCATAGATCGAAATTACTTTTTCATTATTCCATTATTCTGCTAGAGAACAATTTCACCACTGATAGGGGGAAATAAGTCTGAAATTGCTCTCATTCAGAGCCTGAAGTGTGGTAGCAAGCCGACTTCCCATTTATGCAGTCCTGACAGTACAAACATGTGTAATAATGCATACTGTGCTAAAGCTGTCTTGTCTAGCATGAAAAATGCAAACTTTTATGAGTGTATGGTGTATTCATATTTTGAAAGAATGATTTAGCCAATTACAGAAAATGGTAATGTTTTACTCTTCACTTTTGTCTTGAAATTCAGTTCTTGAACACTCTTTGTTTAATCTTTCCCTGTACAATTAAAACAAAATTGTCTCTTTTCTATAGTATAACTTTTTAAAATTTACATTAGTTTGATTGGATATAAATAAATGCCTTTTTAAAATAAAATTACCTATTATTAATTTGGTAACAGTTTATATGTATGAAGAAGACAAGATTTTTCTCTCTAGAGTCCGTAATTGTTTTCACCCACAACAGAAAAGTGGTTATAGAATGAACTATAGAATAAATTAAAATATTCAGAGTATACAGACATGAGATTTCACGTTTACTTTTGATGCTTTTCTTTTTCTTCACTAGACTATTATTTTCTTTTCTTGTATGTTTTAATTGGTAATGAGTACTCTGAAACTAAAAAAGCAATAAAGTGTATGTTAATTTCTCAATTGGACTTTTTAAACTAAGTAAGTAGGAGTTCATAAAGACGTTAATATAGTATAAAAATGTGTACTTTTGAGAAATAGTTAAAATTGACTACTGATAGTGGGAAGATGGCAGCATGAGTAGTTCAGAGGAAATCTCCTCCCCAAAACATATATATTTATGAAAATACAATAAATACAACTATTCCTAAAAGAGACACCAGTGGATGCAGTACAACAGCCAGGATACATCCACACCTGCGAGAACTCAGCATCACATGAAGGGGGTAAGATACAAGCCGCAGCCAGGTGGGACCTGAACACTCCCCTACCCCAGAACCTGGCAGGAAGAAAGGAGTTGGAACGGGGAGGGAGTGAAAGCCCAGGACTGCTAACCAGCTCTAGAAATCTGCACCCGGAATGCAGACACAAGGTGCATGAGTTGCTGGATATTAGAGAAACGGAAAAGCAAAACCTGGGGGCAGGTCCCCGCAACCAACACCCCTGAGACAAAAGAAAAGTAAGTGCTTTCTGCAAGTCTTAAAGAGACAGGTACCCCATAGTTGGACGAAGTTGTCCCGGCAGCTGGGAATACTGGGGAAACAGGTGCCCTAAACGGAGGCAGGGCAGCTCTGAAGCCCCTTACAGCACCAAGCGGCCTGCCAGTCATTCCTCCAACTGGCGCAGACCCCGACCAACGGGCCCAGTAGCAGGAGAGTGGCAGCGTGCACCAGGGACAGCAGCACCGGAAGGAACTGAGAGCAGATCCATGCGCCACAGGAGAAGCTTGTGCTAGCCCACAGCAGTGCGACCGAACAGCCCGGGTGTGGCTCACGCACACCAGTGACAATGAAGCCAGAGCCTGGTAGAAGCCTGCATGGAAGAGCACCCCGTGCACCTGCAGTGGAGGCAGAGGGAGCAGGCACGCTCCCAGAAGCCAACCGGAATCCTAGCCCAGTGCACAGCTGCCAGGGCCAGACCCAAAGGCCGCTGCTGCTACACAGCTGCCCGACAGGGTCGCTGCTAGCAGAGAGGAGTGCACCTGGCATGCCTGCCACTCCCTGCAGGGCTCCACACTGCTCTGACAGACACCCCACCCACAGCAGCTTAGGGGAATAACCCGGTGGCTGCTCCAGGAGTGCAGGTAACCATAACAGGCAGTGGAGAAGGGCAAGGCATCCAGCAAGCAGGAAAGGACTTTCTTCTCCCTGCTGACACACCCGCAACCTGGCTACAGCCACTGCTATCACCATGAAAAGGCAAAAACATCTGGTCCAGTCCAAGATAGTGACGCGTGAGAAAGGATCTGCAGCGGCAGACCTAACCAGTCTCCCTGAAAAAGAATTCAAAATAAAAATCATAAACATGCTGACAGAGCTGCAGAGAAATATGCAAGAGCTAAGAGATTAAGTCGTGAGAGAGATTACACACATCTGGAAGGAGATTACAGATGCCCAGAGGGAGATTACAGAAGTGAAACAAACTCTGGAAGGATTTATAAGCAGAATGTATAAGATGCAAGAGGCCATTGATGGAATAGAAACCAGAGAACAGGAACACATAGAACCTGATGCAGAGAGAGATAAAAGGATCTTCGGGAATGAAACAATATTAGGAGAACTGTGCCACCAATCCAAAAGGAACAGTACCTGCATTACAGGGGTACCAGAGGAAGAAGACAGAGGAAAGGGGATAGAAAGTGCCTTGAAGAACTAATTGCTGAGAACTTCCCCCAAATGGGGGAGGAAATAGTTGCTCAGACTACAGAGGTACACAGAACTCCCTAGAGAAGGGATACAAAGAGGACAACACCAAGACACATAATAATTAAAATGGCAAAGATCAAGTACAGGGTCAGAGAATTAAAGGCAGCAAGAGAGAGTAAAAGGGTCACCTACAAAGGAAAACCCATCAGGCTATCATCAGACTTCTCAACAGAAACCTTACAGGCCAGAAGAGAATGGCATGATATATTTAATGCAAAGAAACAGAAGGGCCTTGAACCAAGGATACTGTATCCAACATGATTATCATTTAGATATGAAGGAGGGATTAAACAATTCCCAGACAAGCAAAAGTTGAGGGAATTTGCCTCCCACAAACCACCTCTACAGGGTATCTTAGAGGCACTGCATTATATGGAAGCACTCTTAAAAAGAACACAGAACAAAACACCCAACATATGAAGAATGGAGGAGGAGGAAAAAGAAGGGAAAGAAATAATCATCAGACTGTGTTTATAAGCGAGTGAGGTCAGACAGTAAGGTAGTAAACAAGCTAACCTTGAACCTTTGGTAACTACAAATCTAAAGCCTGCAATGGCAATAAGTACATATCTCTCAATAATCACCCTAAATGTAAATGGATTGAATGCACCAGTCAAAAGACACAGAGTAATAGAATGGATAAAAAAGCAAGACCCATCTATACACTGCTTACAAGAGACTCACCTCAAAACCAAAGATATGCACAGATTAAAAGTCAAGAGATGGAGAAAGATATTTCATGCAAACAACAGAGAGAAAAAAGCAGGTGTTGCAATACTAGTATCAGACAAAATAGACATCAAAGTAAAGAAAGTAACAAGAGATAAAGAAGGACATTACATAATTATAAACGGCTCAGTCCAACAAGAGGATATAACCATTATAAACATATATTCACCCAATACAGGAGCACCAATATATGTGAAACAAATACTAACAGAATTAAAAGAGGAAATTGAATGCAATGCATACATTTTGGGAGACTTTAACACAGCACTTACTCCAAAGGACAGATCAACCAGACAGAAAATAAGTAAAGACACAGAGGCACTGAACAACAAACTAGAACAGATGGACCTAATAGACATCTATAGAACTCTACATCCATAAGCAACAGGATACACATTGTTCTCAAGTGCACATGGAAAATTCTCCAGAATAGACCACATACTAGGCCACAAAATGAGCCTCAGTAAATTCCAAAAGATTGAAATCCTACCAACTAACTTTTCAGACCACAAAGGTATAAAGCTAGAAATAAATTGTACAAAGAAAGCAAAAAGGCTCACAAACACATCGAGACTTAACAACATGCTCTGAAATAATCAATGGATCAGGAACCAAATTAAAATGGAGATCCAGCAATATATGGAAATAAATGACAACAACAACACAAAGCCCCAATGTCTGTGGGATGCAGCAAAAGCAGTATTAAGAGGAAAGTATATAGCAATCCGGGCATATTTAAAGAAGGAAGAGCAATCCCAAATGAATAGTCTAGTGTCACATTATCGAAATTGGAAAAAGAGGAACAAATGTGGCCTCAGGTCAGCAGACGGAGGGACATAATAAAGATCAGAGAAGAAATAAATAAAATTGAGAAGAATAAAACAATAGAAAAAAATCAACGAAACCAAGAGCTGGCTCTTCGAGAAAATAAACAAAATAGGTAAGCCTCTAGCCAGACTTATTAAGAGAAAAAGAGTCAACACACATCAACAGAATCAGAAACGAGAAAGGAAAATTCATGACGGAACCCCACAGAAATACAAAGAATTATTAGAGAATACTATGAAAACCTATATGCTAACAAGCTAGAAAACCTAGGAGAAATGGACAACTTCCTAGAAAAATAAAACCTTCCAAGATTGACCCAGAAAGAAACACAAAATCTAAACAGACCAATTACCAGCAATGAAATTGAATCAGTAATCAAAAAACTACCCAAGAACAAAACCCCTGGGCCAGATGGATTTACCTCGGAATTTTATCAGGCATACAGAGAAGACATAATACTCATTCTCCTTAAAGTTTTCCAAAAAAGAGAAGAGGAGGGAATACTCTCAAACTCATTCTATGAAGCCAACATCACCCTAACAGCAAAACCAGGCCAAGACCCCACCAAAAAAGAAAACTACTGCAGACCAATATTCCTGATGAAAGTAGACGCAGAAATCCTCAACAAAATATTAGCAAACCAAATTCAAAAATACATCAAAAAGATTATCCATCACAATCAAGTAGGATTTATTCCAGGGATGAAAGGATGGTGTAACATTCGAAAATCCATCAACATCATACACCACATCAACAAAAAAGAAGGACAAAAACCACATGATCATCTCCATAGATGCTGAAAAAGCATTCGACAAAATTCAACATCCATTCATGATAAAAACTCTCAACAAAATGGGCATAGAGGGCAATTGCCTCAACATAATAAAATACATATATGATGAGATAGGGAACAAGACATGGATGTCCACTCTCCCCACTGTTACTCAACCTGTTACTGGAGGTCCTAGCCACGGCAATCAGAAAAAACAAAGAAATACAAGGAATATAGATTGGTAAAGAAGAAGTCAAACCATCACTATTTGCAGATGACATGATATTGTACATAAAAAACCCTACAGACTCCACTTCAAAACTATGAGAAGTAATATCGGAATTCAGCAAATTTGCAGGATACAAAATTAAAACACAGAAATCTGTAGCTTTCCTGTACACTAACAGTGAACTAATAGAAAGAGAAATAAGGAAAACAATACCATTCACAATAGCATCAAAAAGAATAAAATACCTAGGAATAAACCTAACCAAGGAAGTGAAAGACCTATACCCTGAAAACTACAAGACACTCTTAAGAGAAATTAAAGAGGTCACTAACAAATGGAAATTCATCCCATGCTCTTAGTTAGGAAGAATTAATATCGTCAAAATGGCCATCCTGCCCAAAGCAATGTACAGATTCGATGCAATCCCTATCAAATTACCAACAGCATTCTTCAATGAACGGGAACAAATAGTTCAAAAACTCATATGGAACCGTCAAAGATCCCGAATAACCAATGCAATCCTGACAAGGAAGAATAAAGTGGGGGGGATCTCGCTCCCCAACTGTAAGCTCTACTACAAAGCCACAGTAATCAAGACAATTTGGTACTAGCACAAGAACAGAGCCACAGACCAGTGTAACAAAATAGAGACTCCAGATATTAACCCAAACATATATGGTCAATTAATATATGAAAAAGGAGCCATGGACATACAATGGGGAAATGACAGTCTCTTCAACAGATGGTGCTGGCAAAACTGGAGAGCTACATGTAAGAGAATGAAACTGGATCACTGTCTAACCCCATACACAAAAGTAAATTCGAAATGGATCAAAGACCTGAATGCAAGTCATGAAACCATAGAACTCTTAGAATAAAACATAGCAAAAATCTCATGGACATAAACATGTGACTTCTTCATGAACATATCTCCCCGGGCAAGGGAAACAAAGGCAAACATGAACAAGTGGGACTATATCAAGCTAAAAAGCTTCTGTACAGCAAAGGACACCATCAATAGAACAAAAAGGTATCCTTCACTACGAGAGAACATATTCATAAATGACAGATCTAATAAAGGATTGACATCCAAAATATATAAAGAGCTCACATACCTCAACAAACAAAAAGCAAATAATCCAATTAAAAAATGGGCAGAGTAATTGAACAAATGGTTCTCCAGAAAAGAAATACAGTTGGGCAACAGACACATGAAAAGATGCTCCACATCACTAATTATCAGAGAAATGCAAATTAAAACCACAATGAAATATCACCTCACACCAGTAAGGATGGCTACCATCCAAAAGATGAACAACAACAAATGTTGGCGAGGTTGTGGAGAAAGGGGAACCCTCCTACACTGCTGGTGGCAATGTAAATTAGTTCAACCATTGTGGAAAGCAGTATGGAGGTTCCTCAAAAAGCTCAAAATAGAAATACCATTTGACCCAGGAATTCTACTCCTAGGAATTTACCCTAAGAATGCAGCACTCCAGTTTGAAAAAGACAGATGCACCCCTATGTTTATCACAGCACTATTTACTATAGCCAAGAATTGGAAGCAACCTAAGTATCCATCAGTAGATGATTGGATAAAGAAGATGTGGTACATATACACAATGGAATATTACTCAGCCATGAGAAAAAAACAAATCCTACCATTTGCAACCACATGGATGGAGCTAGAAGGTATTATGCTCAGTGAAATAAGCCAAGTGGAGAAAGAGAAATACCAAATGATTTTACTCATCTGTGGAGTATAAGAACAAAGGAAAAACTGAAGGAACAAAACAGCAGAAGAATCACAGAACTGAAGAATGGACTAACATGTACCAAAGGGAAAGGGACTGGGGAGGATGCGTGGGTAGGGAGGGATAAGGGGGGAAGAAGAAAGGGGGTATTATGATTAGTATGCATAATGGGAGGGGTGGGAGAAAGAGGAGGGCTGTACAACACAGAGAAGACAAGTAGTGATTCTACAACATTTTGCTATGCTGATGGACAGTGACTGTAAAGGGGCTTGTGAGGGGGACCTGGTAAAGGGGAGAGCCTAGTAAACATAATATTCTTCATGTAATTGTATATTAATGATAACAAAAAAAAAGAAAGAAAAGGGGGATTACTCCCTGATAGGATAAAACTAACTGCAAATCACCGATTAATGCATGCTTTAAATATCCTTAATTTTAATCATTTAAAGGGTGTCAGATGATCAGCTATGGAAGTATATTTTTCTGATATTATTCCTTTCTCTTACAAAAAAGAAACAGTTCCTGTGTGGTGATCTCCAATAAGTTCTTCACAATGGTATAAAGGGCATAACAAAGTGTGGGCAAAGGGTTTGTTTGTGTTTATACAGAGGATCAAAGACTAATTTGGCTACCCAGAAAACGAATCAAGATACAATATGAAGAACAACTTCCAACATCAACATTCTCTGGAAGAGTCATTCCAGAAGATGATCATCTAAAAACTTCAACAAAGATCCTGGCGCTGTTGCAGTTGTAGCTGCATTCATCCCACCAGTTCCTGGACTTGCCATTGGAATGAAGAAGGAGATATCTAAGCTGGCCTGTGCATACAGTAAAACAACAAATTTGACTGGATCTATGCTGTCGGAACTCAACCAAGATTAGGAGAAGTGCAAGTTGCAGTGCTCCAAAATCTTGCGACTATAGACTATCTACTGTTGAAAGAACATATGGGATATGAACAGTTCCCAGGAATGTGTTGTTTTAATTTGTCTGATTTTTCTCAAACTATTCAAATTCAGCTAGGCAATGTCCATCATATCATTGATAAGTTTTCACAAATGCCTAGGGTGCCTAACTGGTTTTCTTGGTTTCACTGGATATGGCTGGTAATTGTAGGTCTGCTTTTGTTATGTAGCTGTATTCCTATAATGCTAATGTGTGCACGCAATTTAATTAGTAGTTTAAAACCTATACATGCTTATATTACACTACAAGAAGATATGTCAAAGAAATAACCAATCTTCCCATGTTTTCTTCCGTCTGCTACTTCTATAGCTTTTCTTCTTCCTTCCTAATTACAATCCTTAAGTAGAATTCGTGCCTTATATAGAAATTACCGAGTATCATAATTCCTCCAAGTGGTAAAGAAACCTCAAGACAAATGCTGGGCATAGCAGCCACAGGGCACAAATCTGCAAAGAAGTAAAAAGCTAACCTTTTCAAAAAATATTGCTTCTCTCTCACTTGCCAACTTTACATTTCCCTCTATGGCCCCGGAAGATGACTGGTTAGCCAGAGACGGGTAAGATTCCTCAAGGGAGGAACAACCTAAGACAGGCACAGTCACAGGGGGGCCATCAGGTGAGAAATTGGGGATCAACAGTAGTGAGGCTTAGAACCTCACCCCCCCCCCATGTTTTGAGAGAAATCTGCATTCGTGGATGTTTTGTTGCCCTTGTCTAGCTTGGATTAATACTTAGTCTATAGGCACACACCTGATCATCTACATTTGCCCTCTTACAGCACTAAACTATGTTTTCTACCTTTATCTTGCATCTACCTACTACTTCAGCATTTTATTTAAGTAATAATAATAATAATAATAATGGAGAAATGTGGGATTCACATATAAATCAAGTATAAAAATCAAACAAATAATCATGTTTGACCTGATTGTTTATAGTTCATGATGCGTGATCAAAACCGAAAGTTTCTGTGATGACTGCCCTTGCACTGTTCACCATGTAAGAAATTATTCACTATGTAAGAACTTGTTCACCATGTAAAAACTTTTTCGTTATGCTTCAGAAGATTGGAGACTGTTGAGAATTAGGCTTGGGTTGATTAATGATTGTGCATTGAGTCCCCTATACAGAATTTTATTATTGTTAACAACCATATGATCAATAAATATGAGAGATGCTATCTCAAAAAAAATGGGCAGAGGAGCTGAATAGACAGTTCTCTAAAGAAGAAATCCAGATGGCCAACAAGCACATGAAAAGCTGCTCCACATCGCTAATCATCAGAGAAATGCAAATTAAAACCACAATGAGATATCACCTCGTACCAGTAAGGATCACCATCATCGAAAAGACAAACAACAACAAATGTTGACGAGGTTGTGGAGAAAGGGGAGCCCTCCTACACTGCTGCTGGGAATGTAAACTAGTTCAACCATTGTGGAAAGCAGTATCGAGGTTCCTCAGAATGCTCAAAATAGAAATACCATTTGACCCAGGAATTCCACTTCTAGGAATATACCCTAAGAATGCAGCACTCCAGTTTGAAAAAGACAGATGCACCCCTATGTTTATCGCTGCACTGTTTACAATAGCCAAGATATGGAAGCAACCTAAATGTCCATCAGTAGATGAATGGATAAAGAAGATGTGGTACATATACACAATGGAATATTACTCAGCCATAAGAAAAAAACAGATCCTACCATTTGCAACAACATGGTTGGAGCTAGAGGGTATTATGCTCAGTGAAATAAGCCAGGTGGAGAAGTACAAGTACCAAATGATTTCACTCATATGTGGAGTATAAGAACAAAGGAAAACTGAAGGAACAAAACAGCAGCAGAATCACAGAACCCAAGAATGGACTAATAGTCACCAAAGGGAAAGGGACTGGGGACAATGGGTGGGAAGGGAGTGATAAGTGCGGGGAAAAAGAAAGAGGGCATTACGATTAGCATGTATAGTGCGTGGGGGCACGAGGAGGGCTGCACAACACAGAGAAAACAATTAGTGATTTTACAGCATCTTACTACGCAGATGGACAGTGACTGTGAAGGTGTATGTGGGGGGGACTTGGTGAAGGGTGGAACTAATAAACATAATGTTCTTTCTGTAATTGTAGACTAATGATACCAAAATTTTAAAAATTGACTATTAAATATGTGAGATAAAGGGAAGAATTTAAAATCTTATGGAAGTAATGCCTGAAATTGTTTAATTCCAGCCTTAATTATTGTGCATGTTCACACAGGTATGTACCTGTACCCAAAAATCTCTGTATGTAAAATTCTGCTGTCAAACGAATAATCTGACCCATAGATCTTAATGTATGTTTCCTAGAAAATTAGTCCATGTGACCTAACAGACAGGAAAGATGTTACATAGCAAATAGAGATATTCACTTTAAAATAAATTTGATAATAAAAGAAATACATACTACTTTAGACTATTAGCAATCAATCCACTGGCTTAAAATGAAAAATATGAACTTCTTCAGAAATATAACTTTAATAAAAACATTCTTTTTAAAGAAATTTAAAATGTAATTATCTTTTATTTTGACAAAATAATTTTAAAATTATTATCATATGATCCAAGTTCTATCACTGTTTATTTTTGCTTGAATAACTAGTTCTTTTTTCTCTAATAGCAGATCCTTGAAGTAAGTATTTGCTAAAGAAGAAAGCTTCATATATGTTCCATTTAGACTTGACCATATGCAAAAGGGTAAGTTATAGAAATAATACCAAATCTTGTTTTCTGGATAATTTCCAAGAGAAGCATAGTCTTAGCCATATATCCCTTGCTGTGATTCTCATTATGTTGGACTCTTGATGAAAAACAAAAGAAAACATGATTTCAACACATATTCTCCATATACTCATATGCTTACATTTTCAGCAATTAATCTCACAAAGAAAGGTGAGTGATTGCTCTTCACAAGAATCTCTTTGACTCTTTAATATACATACTATCAATCTCTTGAGTTAATAAGATGGGTTATAGAACTTCAATTATCAAGAATATTATCACCCTAATTTCTAGTGAGATAATTCCATACCCCATTGTAGTCACTGTCCATCAGTGTTGTAAGATGCTACAGAGTCCCTATTTGTCTTCTCTGAGCTACACTTTATTCCCTGTGACACCACACACACCATGTGCACCAATCATGATACCCTACAATACTCTTCTCCCTCCCTCCCTCCCTCCCTCACCCCTCCCCTTTGGTAACCACTAGTCCTGTCTTGGAGTCTGTGAGTCTGCTGCTGTTTTTTTCCTTCAGTTTTCTTCATTGTTGCATACTTCACAAATGAGGGAAATTATTTGGTATTTGTCTTTATCTGCCTGACTTGTTTAACTGAGCATAATACCCTTTAGCAATATCCATGTTGTTGCAAATGGTAAGATTTGTTTCTTTCTTATGGTGAATACTATTCCATTATGTATATGTACCACATCTTCTTTATCCATTCATCTACTGATGGACACTTAGGTTGCTTCCATATCTTGGCTATTGTAAACAGTGCTGCAATTGACATAGGGGTGAGTGTGTGTTTTTGAATCAGTAATCTTGTTTTCTTTGGGTAAATTCCTAGGAGTGGAGTTTCTGGGTCAAATGGTATTTCTATTTTTATTTTTTTTTAGGAACTCCCATGGTAGCTGAGAGTCTTCATCAGGAGGGAAAAGCCCCTATACTTGAAGATGCTTAGTATACAGATGGATCCAGTCATGGGCAACCCTTGAGGTGGAGGGCTGAGGCTTTCCACCCTAAGATTGAGATAATATGGATGGAACATGGAGAGTGGAAGAGCAGCCAATGGGCTGAGTTGCAGGCAGTATGAATCATGATATCCCAGGAGCTCTCTCCTAGAGTTGTCTCCACTGACAGCTGGGGTGTCTATCGGGGCTTGACCCTTTGGCAACCGACATGGTACTATGCCAACTGGATGGTTCGTCACTGGCCCCTTAGGGCACAAGAATTGTTGAAAGACCTCTGGTCAGACTAAGACTGTTACCATATATCATGTGACTGGCCATTTACTTTTGGCATCCCCAGGGAATGATGAAGCAGACACATTGGCCTAGGTGCTCTGGCTAGAAGGAAAGCCTGCCTCTGATGTGGCTCAATGGTTACCATCAGTATTTGTTGCATGTGGGGCAAAAGACAATGTGGTCTATAGCGCATTGGTGGGGTTTGCCACTGACCTTTGAAGAAGTCAGCCAAGCCTAGAAGGTGCGCCTTGTGTTCTCTAAGAAGGACTTACACCACAGCAACATGGGAGAATAGTAAAGGGGCCGGCACCCATTGTCAGGTGGCAGATAAACTATATTGGGCCTATTCCCATATCAGAAGGATATCGGTATGCCATGCATGACCTGTGTGGACACAGTTACTGGACTATTGGCTTTCCCTTCTCATGCAGATCAGCAAACCACCAAGAGTGGCCTAGAGCATCTCTTTGCATCTTATAGCTGGCCAGAGGTGATTGAGAGCAATCAAGGTACCCACTTTACTGGACATGTGTTACCAGAATGAGTACAGCAATTAGGAATGAAGTGGAAGTTTCATGTACCATATAACCCTACAGGGGCAGGCAGGATAGAGAGA
Source organism: Manis pentadactyla (assembly GCF_030020395.1). Classification (NCBI taxonomy): domain Eukaryota; kingdom Metazoa; phylum Chordata; class Mammalia; order Pholidota; family Manidae; genus Manis; species Manis pentadactyla. Next base: position 67,729,688 of record NC_080024.1, on the reverse strand, counting down.
TACAATGGTTTGTTGAAATCTGGCCTGAAGTCAGACACCAACGGTCTATGGGGCTGGTCAGTTCACTTATGGACAGTGCTACAGCTTTGAATGTGAAGGCCCAAAAAGGAACCTTCAGCCCTTTGGGCATACTAATGCACATTGATGCCTCTCCTATACAACTGTATGTACAAAACAAAGAGGAATTGTTGAAACCAGAATATGACCAGTAGAGCAACAGTCTGCTACCAGCCCAAATTGTGCTAAATTCTGGAGACTTTTGAGTGGATATGGACATGGACATTTCAACATCTGGTCCAGTGATGGCTCACCCTTCTGGCATCTTGCTGAAATGTCCTGGAAGCTGGCATCCTGTGTACTCCTGGAGTAATAGCACAGTGGCCCCCGAAGATCATGAGAGTGTACCCAAAATGTCTGGAAGGTAAGAGAATCTTACAGGGAAATTTTGGTTTATCTTTATGGCCTGTACATGTACCACCTGTAGCCCTACATATTGATCCATCTGTAACTCCCACAGGGAGGGGAGTGAAAGTCTGGTATACTAAACTAGGAAAATATCCCATTCCTGCCACTGTCCTATATCAGGACAACTATCTTGCAGGCATCCTACCTGATGGACAAGATTTCCCTATGCTGGTGTCATTAGAACATGTATTTTATCACCCTTAAGGTTATTTTCTTCTACAGTCCTTGTGGCTTTGACCCACCCCATGGCTGCAGCTGCAGTGTGATTATTGCTCTGAACTCCCTACCTGTTCAGCTACTGACTGCCTGGGTAATGAGTGAGCTATGGACTTAATCTGCATTGGACTTTGAACCTACCTGAATCCTCCAACTTGAGGATTATCATTATTTTATTGCTGTTGCTACTGTATGTCATTATTCTGGTTACAGTGGTCCCATTTTCTGACACAGGGGGCATTGCAAAAGATGGGAAGTGAGTAGACTGTGAGGCAAGCTTTCTGGAGGGGTTGGCTGTGGGTAAAATTGCAGTATTTCCAGAATCTCTCACCTGGCCTTAGTGCTTCTTCTTATCAATAGGTGTTTCCAAGGGGTGGAATGAAGTAGGCCATCTCCATATCAGTAGGTAATTACAAGGGATAGTGAGGGCATATCTGGACTGGAGAGGTTTGGAGGAGTTCCTTTTTGCAGCTGAGTCATGAGAGAAACGGACTAGCAGAAGTGGATGACTGCTTATAAGCAATAAATGGATTTCTCTCACTTTCTTTCTCCCTTTGAATGATTTCTGTTTCAAAGGTATTTTGGCTCAGGCTGGGAAAATATTTTCCCCCTGGAGTTACAGACTTACAAATTTAAGCACTTTAGACACCTTCAGCACTATATCCAGCCTTTTCTGTGTCCTAATTCACAGTGATCAGGTTCTGTGGAACTACAGGGGATCTTCCCAGTTCTCTTCCCTAATTGGCTTGGAAGAACCACCCTGAATTGGGAATGAATCCCTCTTTTTGACACTGGAACATTTTCCATGCACAACCCTATTGTTATAAGGTAGCCCATGCTTCAGAGTACTAAAGCAGTTCCGATAGTGGGGACCTAAAGGAAACCTCAATATGTTCCTGTCTCTGAATCCATTCCCTTTTGTCTAAGTCCTTGAGACATACACACCCTCTTCTCCTTAGATCCGCCACCTTATTCATTTATTGGGCCATGACTGCTTAAATATATACATGATTGTGTGTGTGTGTGTGTGTGCCAGAATTTCTTTCTCCCAAAAGGAGAAAATAATTCCAGAATTTGATAAGTAGTAATCAAAATAGCCAACTATTTAATTCCCAACTAGGGGAATTAAATGACCCTTAAACATCTTTTATTTTCTCAGAAAATATAGCTGTAGCAGTACAGCTGAGTGTGGGGACTGATCATTTTTTCCTATTGGATCCTCTTTATGAGCAAAACCTTTAGTTGGTATTGTTAGAATCTACAGTGCACCTCCCATCAAGAATAGATCTGTCAAAATCTTTCCAGAATTAATCAATACCTTATAAATAAAGAAGGCCTTTAAAGCATCCCAGTCTATAATAGAAGATTATAAGGCTCAGGGCCTTATCCCCAGCACTACCCCTGTAATACCCCTATTTTACCAGTGAGAAAACCCAATGTCTAAGGATGGAGGTTTGTCCAGGACCTCTGAGCAATAAATAACATTGCTATCCCTTGGTATCCTGTTCTTCCTAAACCCCCATTAGATGCTGACATCCACTCCCACTGAAAGCACATTTTTCACTGTAATTGATCTACGCATGGCGTTTTTAGTATTCCAGTTGATAAGGATAGCCAATATCTCTTTGCTTTCACTTGGGAAAAACAGAAATACAATTGGACAGTAATGTCGCAGGGTTTCATAAGCCTTTTCACAAACCTTAAAAGCTGATTTGGATGATATGAAGTTTTCTGCAAGCTGTACTTTGTTACAGTATCCAGATTGGCTTCTTTGCTCCATTCTCAGACCTCTTCATAGGAAGACAGTATCCACTTTTTAGAATTATTGGCCTTAAAGGGACAAAATATCCAAAGGAAAATTGCTCTTTGCTCAAATTCAACTTCCATATTTATGGCATTTGATCTCAGAACAGGACTACATTTGGATCCAGATGAAACCTCTCACACTGCTTAATAGTGACAGATCACCTTTTAACTCCCTGTGACAATTTATGGGAAACCCCTTAACCAATGCAGATTTTCCTTGTTTACTGATGGTTCTTATTTAAAGGATGAAAATGGTAAATGTCATGCTGCTTATGGCTTTTGCAACTACTTTTGAAATCATTGAGTCAGTACCTCTAGTTACTTTGGCCCAATAAATGGAGTTGCATGCACTTACTCAAGCTTTTATCTTAAGCCAAGGGTAAAACTGCAAACATCTATACTGACAGTATGCCTTTGGGTACCTCATGACTTTGGAACATTATGGAAACAATGAAGTTTCCTAACCTCTGATGGGCATAAAATTTAAAATGGCTCCTATGCCCCCAAATTTGCTAGATGTCATACTCTGGCCAGCAGCTCTGGCTACCAAGGTCCCTGGGCATTCTAGACTCAAATACCCAAAGGCCAAATGAAGTCACCTTGCTATTTCCACCAAAAATGCTGCTCTTGTAGAAGCCCATAGCCAAACCTCTGTCATGCAAACGGATGTTCTCCCAAGTGATAATTTGGAAAACTGACCAGAGACACCCAACAGTTTCCAGAAAAAAAATATTGGAAATATAATACGAATGAAATCTAATGAAATCTAATCTCAATGAAAAACAAACTGGTTTCATCCAAATAACCATCTGATCCTACCTGAAATTCTAAAATTCCCAATACATACCACTGTACATACATTAAATCATTTGTCTACTGACAAAATTACAGTGTTTGTGAGACACTATTGGTGGGGAAGTGTTAATAAGGCTGCAAAATGTGCTTATTTCACTTGCCTCACCTGTCTATATGGCCCATGGGCATTTTAAATTGCCCAAAGGGCCATTTAAGGTTTGGAAAATAGATTTCATACAGCTCCCCTCATGTCATGGATAAAGATGTAGTCACAGTTTGTATGTGTTCTCACTGAACACGTTTTCCCCTGTAGTCAGGTCAGTGTTTCTTCTGTGACTAAAATTTATGTTAAAAGAGATGATCCCTACCTAGGGAACCCTTGTCAAACTTCATAGTGATTAGGGAACCACTTACTGATCAGGTACCTTGATTAGGCTGCACTGTTAGACTGGTTTTATCACATTTCCTTTGTGCATACCATCCTCAATCCTCCGGATTAGTCAAATGCACTGATGACACTACTAAGACTAAATTGGCAAGATTTGTAGAGACCCTCCAAATGCCATGGCAAAAGCATTGCTGATGGTTCTTGTAAACCTCATATCCATCTGCTTTGGGACTTACAGACTCTCACCCTTCAAGATAGTCACAGGATGAACAATGTACTTGGCCCTGGTTCCTTTGACTCACTGCTGGTAAAAGGAAATACTTCAATTTCTTTGGCTTCTGTTAAAAATAACCATGCTTTGGTAAAGTAGTCTTTTCACAGTGTACTTCAAGGAGATGACAACCTTAAAGTATCACACCTAACTTGGAGATTTCATCACTTGGAAAGATGTCTCCAGAAACACCCTTCAACCTCAGTGGAAAGGTCCTCATCAGGAGCTGCTAACCAACCCTTGTGCTGCCAAACTTCAGGGAATAGACTTGGGTTCACATAGCATCTTAAGAAAACACCAAATTCTGATAGGTCCTGCACTCCATCTGGTGACCTAAAAATAAAGATTTTCCATAATTGAAGCAGATGACATTGAGCAAGACAGCTTTCCTAAGATGTCTGTACCAGCCTGTGTGCACTCTCACTATTTTCTGCTTCTGTCTCTTACGTGGAAAGAAAGTGCCCTTGTCTGAATTTCGCATACCTTTGCAAAATGGAGAAACTTCTTAAAATGGCCTTTTGGAAACACCTACATCATGATCCCATGAGCTTTTTGAAGGTTAGAAAGTTCAGAATTCACAAGTCTTTCTTCTGAACTATCAGTTGATTCTAAATTATTATTTAAATTCATGATCTCTGAAATTGCAACCATACAGGCTGTATTATTTATTTTATTTATTTTAATTTTTTGTTAAGGTATTATTGATATGCACTCTTATGCTCAGGTTTCCCATGAGCATCATTGTGGTTACTACATTCCCCCAATTATCAAGACCCACCACATATCCCATTACAGTCACAGTCACAGTCCATCAGCATAGTAAGATGCTATAGAGTCACTGCTTGTATTCTCTGTGATATAATTCCTTCCCTGTGCCCCCCTACATTATGTATGCTAATCATAATGACCCTTAAACCTCTTCTCCCTCCCTTTCAACCCAACCACCCAGTCCCCTTCCACTTGGAAACTGTTAGTCCATTCTTGGAGTCTGTGAGTCTGTTGCTGTTTTGTTCCTTCAGTTTTTGCTTTGTTGTTATACTTCACAGATGAGTGAAATCATTTGGTACTTGTCTTTCTCTGCCTGGCTTATTTCACTGAGCATAATACCCTCTAGCTCCATCCATGTTGTTGCAAATGGTAGGATCTGTTTTTTTCTTATGGCTGAGTAATATTCCATTGTGTATATGTACCACATCTTCTTTATTCATTCATCTACTGATGGACACTGAGGTTGCTCCCATTTCTTGGCTATTGTAAATAGTGCTGTGATAAACATAGGGGTGCACCTGTCCTTTTCAAATTGGAGGGCTGCATTCTTAGGGTAAATTCCTAGAAGTGGAATTCCTGGGTCAAATGGTATTTCTATTTTGAGCTTTTGGAGGAACCTCCATACTGCTTTCCACTATGGTTGAACAATTTGCATTCCCACCAGTAGTGTAGGAGGGTTCCCCTTTCTCCACAACCTCGCCAACATTTGTTGTTGTTTGTCTTTTGGATGATGGCCATCCAAACTAGTGTGAGGTGGTATCTCGTTGTGGTTTTGATTTGCATTTCTCTGATGACTAGTGATGTGGAGCACCTTTTCATGTGTCTGTTGGCCATTTGAATTTCTTCTTGGAGAACTGTCTGTTCAGCTCCTCTGCCCATTTTTTAATTGGATTATTTGCTTTTTGTTTGCTGAGGTGCATGTGCTCTTTATATATTTTGGATGTCAACCCTTTATCAGGTCTGTCATTTATGAATATATTCTCCCATACTGTAGGATACCTTTTTGTTCTATTGATGGTGTCCTTTGCTGTACAGAAGCTTCTCAGCTTGATATAGTCCCACTTGTTCATTTTTGCTTTTGTTTCCTTTGCCTGGGGAGATATGTTCATGAAGAAGTCTCTCATGTTTATGTCCAAGAGATTTTTGTCTATGGTTTTTTCTAAGAGTTTTATGGTTTTATGGCTGACGTTCAAATCTTTGATCCATTTCGAATTTACTTTTGTATATGGTGTTAGACAGTGATCCAGTTTCATTCTCTTACTTGTAACTGTCCAGTTTTGCCAGCACCATCTGTTGAAGAGGCTGTCATTTCACCATTGTATGTCCATGGCTCCTTTATCATATATTAACTGACCATAAATGTATGGGTTAATATCTGGAGTCTCTATTCTGTTCCACTGGTCAGTGGCTCTGTTCTTCTGCCAGTACCAAACTGTCTTGATTACTTGATAAGAGCCTGAAGTTGGGCAGCAAGATCCAACTCACTTTATTCTTCCTTCTCAGGATTGCTTTGGCTATTCTGAGTCTTTGGTGTTTCCATATGAATTTTTGAACTATTTGTTCCAGTTCATTGAAGAATGCTGTTGGTAACTTGATATGGATTGCATTATATCTGTATATTGCTTTGGGCAGGATGGCCATTTTGACTATATTAATTCTTCCTAGCCAAAGAGCATGGGATGAGTTTCCATTTGTTAGTGTCCTCTTTAATTTCTCTTAAGAGTGTCTTATAGTTTTCAGGGTATAGGTCTTTCATTTCTTTGGTTAGGTTTATTCCTACGTATTTTATTCTTTTTGATGCAATTGTGAATGGAATTGTTTTCCTGATTTCTCTTTCTATTGGTTCATTGTTAGTGTATAGGAAAGGAACATATTTCTGTATGTTAATTTTGTATCCTGCAACTTTTTGTTGTTTTACTGTATGCACAGGGCAGCTTAGATACCTCCTTGTTCATTCCCATGGCAAATCCAGGAACTGGTGGGATGAGTGCATCTACAGCTGTAGCAGTGCGTGGATCTTTGTTGGGGTTTTTGATGATCATCCTCTGGCATGAGTCTTGAACAGAGTGCTGATGTTGGAAGTTCTTTTTCATATTGTATCTTACTTCATTTTCTGGGTAGCCCAATTAGGCTTTGATCCTCTGTATAAACACAAACAGACCCTTTGCCTACACTTTTATATGCCCTTTATACCCTTGTGTAGAACTCATTGGAGGTTACCACACAGGAACTGCCTTTTTTTTTTGGTATCACTAATCTACACATACATGACGAATATTATGTTTATTAGGCTCTCCCCTATACCAGGTCCCCCCTATAAACCCCTTTACAGTCACTGTCCATCAGCATAGCAAAATGTTGTAGAATCACTACTTGCCTTCTCTGTGTTGTACAGCCCTCCCTTTTCTCCCACCCCCCCATGCATGCTAATCTTGATACCTCCCTACTTCTCCCCACCCTTATCCCTAGCTATCAACCCATCCTCCCCAGTTCCTTTCCCTTTGGTACCTGTTAGACCATTCTTGAGTTCTGTGATTCTGCTGCTGTTTTATTCCTTCAGTTTTTCCTTTGTTCTTATATCCCACAGAAAAGTGAAATCATTTGGTATTTCTCTTTCTCTGTTTGGCTTGTTTCACTGAGCATAATACCCTCTAGCTCCATCCATGTTGCTGCAAATGGTAGGATTTGCCCTTTTCTTATGGCTGAGTAGTATTCTATTGTGTATATGTACCACATCTTCTTTATCCATTCATCTATCGATGGACATTTAGGTTGCTTCCGATTCTTGGCTATTGTAAATAGTGCTGCAATAAACATAGGGGTGCACTGATCTTTCTCATACTTGATTGCTGCATTCTTAGGGTAAATTCCTAGGAGTGCAATTCCTGGGTCAAATGGTAAGTCTGTTTTGAGCATTTTGATGTACCTCCATACTGCTTTCCACAATGGTTGAACTAACTTACATTCTCCCACCAGCAGTGTAGGAGGGTTCCCCTTTCTCCACAGCCTCGCCAACATTTGTTGTTGTTTGTCTTTTGGATGGCAGCCATCATTACTGGTGTGAGGTGATACCTCATTGTAGTTTTAATTTTCATTTCTCTGATAATTAGCGATTTGGAGCATCTTTTCATGTGTCTGTTGGCCATCTGTATTTCTTTTTTGGAGAACTGTCTGTTCAGTTCCTCTGTCCATTTTTTAATTGGGTTATTTGTTTTTTGTTTGTTGAGGCGTGTGAGCTCTTTATATATTCTGGACGTCAAGCCTTTATCGGATGCATCATTTTCAAATATATTCTCCCATACTGTAGGGTTCTTTTTTGTTCTATTGATGGTGTCTTTTGCTGTACAGAAGCTTTTCAGCTTAATATAGTCCCACTTATTCATTTTTGCTGTTGTTTTCCTTGCCCAGGGAGATATGTTCAAGAAGAGGTCACTCATGTTTATGTCTAAGAGGTTTCTGCCTATGTTTTCTTCCAAGAGTTTAATGGTTTCATGACTTACATTCAGGTCTTTGATCCATTTTGAGTTTACTTTTGTATATGGGGTTAGACAATGGTCCAGTTTCATTCTCCTACATGTAGCTGTCCAGTTTTACCAGCACCATCTGTTGAAGAGACTGTCATTCCGCCATTGTATGTCCATGGCTCCTTTATCAAATATTAATTGACCATATATGTCTGGGTTAATGTCTGGATTCTCTAGTCTGTTCCATTGGTCTGTGGCTCTGCTCTTGTGCCAGTACCAAATTGTCTTGATTACTATGGCTTTATAGTAGAGCTTGAAGTTGCGGAGTGAGATCCCCCCTACTTTATTCTTCTTTCTCAGGATTGCTTTGGCTATTCGGGGTCTTTTGTGTTTCCATATGAATTTTTGAATTATTTGTTCCAGTTCATTGAAGAATGTTGCTGGTAGTTTCATAGGGATTGCATCAAATCTGTATATTGCTTTGGGCAGGATGGCCATTTTGATGATATTAATTCTTCCTAGCCACGAGGATGGAATGAGTTTCCATCTGTTAGTGTCCCCTTTAATTTCTCTTAAGAGTGACTTGTAGTTTTCAGAGTATAAGTGTTTCACTTCTTTGGTTAGGTTTATTCCTAGGTATTTTTTTTTATGCAATTGTGAATTTAGTTGTTTTCCTGATTTCTCTTTCTGTTGGTTCATTGTTAGTGTATAGGAAAGCCACAGATTTCTGTGTATTGATTTTGTATCCTGCAACTTTGCTGTATTCCGAAATCAGTTCTAGTAGTTTTGGGGTGGAGTCTTTAGGGGTTTTTATGTACAGTATCATGTCATCTGCAAATAGTGACAGTTTAACTTCTTCTTTACCAATCTGGATTCCTTGTATTTTTTTGTTTTGTCTGATCGCCATGGCTAGGACCTCCAGTACTATGTTAAATAACAGTGGGAAGAGTGGGCATCCCTGTCTAGTTCCCGATCTCAGAGGAAATGCTTTCAGCTTCTCACTGTTCAATATGATGTTGGCTGTGTGTTTATCATAGATGGCCTTTATTATGTTGAGGTACTTGCCCTCTATTCCCATTTTGCTGAGAGTTTTTATGATGAATTTATGTTAAACTTTGTCAAATGCTTTATCAGCATCTATGGAGATGATCATGTGGTTTTTGTCTTTCTTTTTGTTGATGATGTGGATGGTGTTGATGGACTTTTGAATGTTGTACCATCCTTGCATCCCTGGGATGAATCCCACTTGCTCATGGTGTATGATCCTTTTGATGTATTTTTGAATTTGGTTTGCTATGATTTTGTTGAGTATTTTTGCATCTACGTTCATCAGGGATATTGGTCTGTAGTTTTCTTTTTTGGTGGGGTCTTTGCCTGGTTTTGGTGTTAGGGTGATGTTAGCTTCGTAGAATGAGTTTGGGAGTATCCCCTCCTCCTCTATTTTTTGGAAAACTTTAAGGAGAATGGGTATTATGTCTTCCCTGTATGTCTGATAAAATTCCGAGGTAAATCCATCTGGTCCGGGGGTTTTGTTCTTTGGTAGTTTTTTGATTACTGCTTCAATTTCATTGCTATTAATTGGTCTGTTTAGATTTTCTGTTTCTTTCTGGGTCAGTCTTGGAAGGTTGTATTTTTCTAGGAAGTTGTCCATTTCTCCTAGGTTTTCTAGCTTGTTAGCATATAGGTTTTCATAGTATTCTCTAATAATTTTTTGTATTTCTGTGGGGTCCGTCATGATTTTTCCTTTCTCGTTTCTGATACTGTTGATTTGTGTTGACTCTCTTTTCTTGTTTTTAAGTCTGGCTAGAGGCTTATCTATTTTGTTTATTTTCTCGAAGAACCAGCTCTTGGTTTCATTGATTTTTTCTATTGTTTTATTCTTCTCAATTTTATTTATTTCTTCTCTGATCTTTATTATGTCCTTCATTCTGCTGACTTTAGGCCTCATTTGTTCTTCTTCTTTTTCCAATTTTGATAAATGTGACATTAGGCTATTCATTTGGGTTTGTTCTTCCTTCTTTAAATATGCCTGGATTGTTATATATTTTCCTCTTAAGACTGCTTTCACTGCATCCCACAGGAGTTGGGGCTTTGTGTTGTTGTTTTCATTTACTTCCATATATTGCTGGATCTCCATTTTAATTTGGTCGTTGATCCATTGACTATTTAAGAGCATGTTGTTAAGCCTCCGTGTGTTTGTGAGCCCTTTTGCTCTCTTTGTACAATCTATTTCTAGTTTTATGCCTTTGTGTTCTGTAAAGTTGGTTGGTAGAATTTCAATGTTTTTGAATTTTCTGACCCTCTTTTTGTGGCCTAGTATGTGGTCTATTGTGGAGAATGTTCCATGTGCACTTGAGAAGAATGTGTATCATGTTGCTTTTGAATGTAGAGTTCTATAGATGTCTATTAGGTCCATCTGTTCTAGTTTGTTGTTCAGTGCCTCTGTGTTCTTACTTATTTTCTGTCTGGTGGATCTGTCCTTTGGAGTGAATGGTGTGTTGAAGTCTCCCAAAATGATTGCATTGCATTCTTTTTCCTCCTTTAGTTCTGTTAGTATTTATTTCACATATGCTGGTTCTCCTGTGTTGGGTACATATGTATTTAGAATGGTTATAGCCTCTTGTTGGACTGAGCCCTTTATCATTATGTAATGTCGTTCTTTATCTCTTACTTTCTTTGTTTTGAAGTCTATTTTGTCTGATATTAGTACTGCAACACCTGCTTTTTTCTCCCTATTGTTTGCATGAAATATCTTTTTCCATCCCTTGACTTTTAGTCTGTGCATGTCTTTGGGTTTGAGGTGAGTCTCTTGTAAGCAGCCTATAGATGGGTCTTGTTTTTTTATCCATTCAGTGACTCTATGTCTTTTGATTGGTGCATTCAGTCCTTTTACATTTAGGGGGATTATCGGTAGGTATGTACTTATTGCCATTTCAGGCTTTAGATTCGTGGTTACCATAAGTTCCAGGTTACTTTCCTTACCATCTAAGAGTATAACTTAACTCACTTAGTATGCTGTTATGAACACAATCTAAAGGTTCTTTTCTTTTTCTCCTCCTTTTTCTTCCTCCTTCATTTTTTATATATTACGTATCAAATTCTGTACTTTTCGTCTATCCATTGAATGACTTTGAGGATAGTTAATTTAATTTTGCATTTGCTTCGTAATTAGCTGTTCTACTTTCTTTACTGTGGTTTTATTACCTCTGGTGACAGCTATTCAACCTTAGGAACACTTCCATCTATAGAAGTCCCTCCAAAATAGACTGTAGAGATGGTTTTTGGAGGTAAATTCTCTCAGATTTTGCTTATCTGGAAATTGTTCAGTCTCTCCTTCAAATTTTAATGATAATATTGCCAGATATAGTAATCTTGGTTCCAGGCCCTTCTGCTTCATGTCATTAAATACATCATGCCACTCCCTTCTGGCCTGTAAGGTGTCTGCTGAGAAGTCTGATGTTAGCCTGATGGGCTTTCCTTAGTATGCGATCTTCTTTCTCTCTCTGGCTGCTTTTATCAGTCTGTCCTTATCCTTGATTGTTCCCATTTTAATTACTATGTGTCTTGGTGTTGTCTTCCTTGGGTCCCTTGTTTTGGGAGATCAGTGAATCTCCGTGGCCTGACAGACTATGTCCTTCCCCAGATTGGGGAAGTTTTCAGCAACTACCTCCTCAAAGACACTTTCTATCCCTTTGTCTCTCTCTTCTTCTTCTGGTATCCCTATGATGCAAATATTGTTCTGCTTTAATTTGTCACACAGTTCTCTCAATATTCTTTCATTCTTAGATATCCTTTTTTCTCTCTTTGCCTCAGCTTCCTTGTATTCCTCTTCTCTATTTTCTCTTTCATTTATTGTCTCTTCCACTGTATCCAACCTGCTTTTAATACTCACCATTGTGCTCTTCAACGATTGGATCTCTGACCTGAATTCATTCCTGAGTTCTTGGATGTCTTTCTGTACCTCCATTAGAATGTTGATGATTTTTATTTTGAACTCCCATTGAGGAAGAGTCACGAGGTCCATATCATTTAAATCTTTCTCGGGAGTTGTATTAATAATTTTACTCTGGACAAGGTTCCTTTGGCGTTTCATGTTTGTATATGGCGCCCTTATTGTCCAGACGCTGTAGTCTCTGGAGCTGCTCAGTCCCTGAAGCAATGTCGGGGGTCACAGGGGAGCAGTAACTGGTGCCTGGGGGGAAGAAAGAGCTGTTCCCTGCCTCCCGGCTGCTGTGCCTGTCTCCACTGCCTGAGCCAGTGGGCCAGTCACACAGGTATAAGTTTTTGTCCCAGAGCAGCCAGATATGGATCCCTTCTTTCCACAAGCAGCCAGAATCTCAGTCTCCCCAGGAACTCAGCCTGTATTAACTTTCCAACCCAGTAGTCATGCGAGTCTCATGACAGCACTATGAAATGTAGGTTTGTGCTCCCAGAACAGCTCTCCAGAGCTAGGTATTCAGCAGTCCCAAGCCTTCCACTTTCTCCCTGCTCCGTTTCTCTTCCTCCAGCCAGTGAGCTGGGGTGGGGGAGGGGCTTGGGTCCCGTGGAGCCACAGCTCTTGTACGTTACCCCATTTGGTGAGGTCTGCTCTTTTCTCCAGGTGTGTGCAGTCTGACACCGTCCTCTTTCCTGTTGCTCTCTCAGGACTAGTTGCACCAATTATATTTTCTAATTGTATCCAGTTTTAGGAGGAAGCCTCTTTCTCTCCTCTCACGCTGCCATTTTTAATCCAATCCATTTTGATAATATTGATTCTTCCTACCCAAGAGCATGGGATGAATTTCCATTTCTTAGTGTCCTCTTTAATTTCTCTCAAAAGTGTCTTGTAGTTTTCAGGGTATAGGTCTTTCACTTCCTTGATTAGGTTTATTTGTGGGTTGTTTTTGAAGCAATTGTGAATGGAATTGTTTTCCTGATTTCTCTTACTGCTAGTTCATCATTAGTGGATAGGAATGCAACAGATTTCTGTGTATTAATTTTGTATCCTGCAACTTTGCTGATTTCAGATATTAGATCTAGTATTATTGGGGTGGAGTCTTTAGGGTTTTTTATGTACAATATCATGTCACCTGAAAACAGTGACAGTTTAGATTCTTCCTTGCCAATCTGGATGCCTTTTATTTCTTTGTGTTGTCTGTTGCAGTGGCTAGGACCTCCAGTACTCTGTTGAATAAAAGCGGGGGAAATGAGCCTTCTTGTCTTTTTTCTGATCTTAAGGGATAAGTTTTCAGCTTCTCTCTGTAAAATGTTGTTGACTGTGGGTTTGTCATACATGGCCTTTATTATGTTGAGGTACTTGCCCTCTATACACCTGTTGTTGAGAGTTTTTATCATGAATGGATGCTGAATTTTGTCAAATACTTTTTCAGCATCTATGGAGAGGATCATGTGGCTTTTGTCTTTCTTTTTGTTGGTGTGGTGGATAATGTTGATGGATTTTTCTAATGTTTTACCATCCTTGCATCCCTGAGATGAATCCCACTTGATCATGATCTATGATCCTCTCGGTGTATTTTTGAATTCGGTTTGCTAATATTTTTAAAGCATTTTTGCATCTATGTTCATCAGGGATATTGGTCTGTAGTTTTATTTTTTGTGGTGTCTTTGCCTGGTTTTTGTATTAGAGTGATGCTGGCTTCATAGAATGATTTTGGAAGTACTCCCTCCTCTTCCATTTTTTGGAAAACTTTAAGGAGAATGACTATTATGTCTTCTATAAATGTCTGAAAGAATTCATGAGTGAATCCATCTGACCCGGGGATTTTGTCCTTTGGTAATTTTTTTATCACCGATTCAATTTTGTTGCTGGTAATTGGTCTGTTTAGATTTTCTGTTTCTTCCTTGGTCAGTCTTAGATGGCTGTATTTTTCTAGAAAATTGTCTATTTCTTCTAGGTTATCCAATTTGTTGGCATATAGATTTTCATAGTATTCTCTAATAATTTTTTGTATTTCTGTGGTGTCCATCATGATTTTTTCCTTTCTCATTCCTCATTCTGTTTATGTGTGTAGACTCTCTTTTTCTCTTAATAAGTCTGGCTAGGGGTTTATCTATTTTTTTAATTTTTCATAGAACCAGCTCTTGGTTTCATTAATTTTTTCTATTGCTTTATTCTTCTCAATTATATTTTTTCATCTCTGATCTATTATGTCCTTCCTTCTGCTAACTTTGGGCTTCATTTGTTCTTATTTTTATATTTTCAATAATTTTTAATTTGAACTATTGGTATTTTTCTTCCTTCTTCACGTAGGACTAGATTGCTATATTCTTTCCTCTTATAACTGCCTTTGTTGTGTCCCAGATAAGTTGGGGCATTGTTCTGTTGTTTTCGTTTGTTTTCATATATCGCTTGATATCTGTTAGCATTTTTTTGTATAATTATTCTACAGTTACATGAGGAACATTATGTTTACTAGGCTCCCCCCTTCACCAAGTCCCCCCCCACAAACCTCATTACAGTCACTGTCCTTCAGCGTAGTAAGATGCTGTAGAGTCACTACTTCTCTTCTCTGTGTTGCACAGCCCTCCCCAAGCCTCACCCCACATTATACATGCTAATCACAATGACCCCTTTCCTTCCCACCCATCCCTCCCTTCCCACCCATCCTCCCCAGTCCCTTTCCCTCTGGTAACTTAATTCATTCTTGGGTTCTGTGAGAGTGCTGCTGTTTTTTTCCTTCAGTTGTTGCTTTGTTCTAATACTCCACATATGAGTGAAATCATTTGGTACTTGTCTTTCTCTGCCTGGCTTATTTCACTGAGCATAATACCCTCTAGCTCCATCCATGTTGTTGCAAATGGTAGGATTTGTTTTCTTCTTATGGCTGAATAATACTCCATTGTGTATATGTACCACATCTTTTTTATCCATTCATCTACTGATGGACACTTAGGTTGCTTCGATTCCCTGGCTATTGTAAATAGTGCTACAATAAACATAGGGGTGCATCTGTCTTTCAAACTGGGCTGCTGTATTCTTAGAGTAAATTCCTAGAAGTTGAATTCCTCTATCAAATGGTGTTTGTATTTTGAGCTTTTCGAAGAACCTCCATATTGCTTTCCACAATGGTTTTACTAATTTACATTTCCACCAGTAATGTAGGAGGGTTACCCTTTCTCTGCAACCTTGCCAACATTTATTGTTTTTCTTTTGGATGGTGGCCATCCGAACTGGTGTGAGTTGATCTCTCATTGTGGTTTTGATTTGCATTTCTCTGATGACTAGTGATGTGGAGCATCTTTTCATGTGTCTGTTTTCCATCTGAATTTCTTCTTTGGAGAACTGCCTGTTCAGCTCCTCTTCCCATATTTTAATTGGATTATTTGCTTTTGATTTGTTGAGGTGCATGAGCTCTTTATATATTTTGGATGTCAACCCTTTATTGGATCTTTAATTTATGAATATATTCTCCCATACTGTAGGATACCTTTTTGTTCTGTTGATGGTGTCCTTTGCTGTACAGAAGCTTTTCAGCTTGATATAATCCCACTTGTTCCTTTTTGCCTTTTTTTCCCTTGCCTGGGGAGATATGTTTATGAAGAAGTTGCTCCTGTTTATGGCCAAGAGATTTTTGCCTATGTTTTTTTCTAAGAGTTTTATGGTTTCATGTCTTACATTCAGGTCTTTGATCCATTTTGAATTTACTTTTGTGTATAGGGTTAGACAATGATCCGGTTTCATTCTCTTACATGTAGCTGTCCAGTTTTGCCAACAACAGCTGTTGAAGAGGCTGTCATTTCCCCATTGTATGTCCATGGCTCCTTTATCATATATTAATTGACCATAAATGTTTGGGTGAATGTCTGGAGTCTCTATTCTGTTACACTGGTCTGTGGCTTTGTTCTTGTACCAGTACCAAATGTAGTGATTACTGTGGCTTTGTAGCAGAGCTTGAAGATGGGCAGTTAGATCCCCCCCCCACTTTATTCTTCCTTCTAATTATTGCTTTGGCTCTTCGGGGTCTTAGGTGGTTCCATATGAATTTTTGAACTATTTTTTCCAGTTCATTGAAGAATGCTGTTGGTAATTTGATAGGGATTGAATTGTGTTGAATTGTATTGAATGTGTAGATTGCTTTGGGCAGGATGGCCATTTTGGCAATATTAATTTTTCCTATCCAAGAGCATGGGATGAGTTTCCATTTGTTAGTGTTCTCTTTAATTTCTCTTAGAAGTTCTTGTAGTTTCCAGGTTATAGGTTTTTCACATGCTTGGTTAGGTATATGCCTAGGTATTTAATTCTTTTTGATGCAATTGTGAATGAAATTGTTTTCCTGATTTCTCTATTTTCTGTATAGGAAAGCCACATATTTCTGTGTATTAATTTTGTATCCTGCCACTTTGCTGAATTCAAATGTTAGTTCCAGTAGTTCTGGAGTCGAGTCTTTAGTGTTTTTTATATACAATATCATGTCATCTGAAAATAGTGACGGTTTGACTTCTTCTTTACCAATCTGGATTCCTAATATTTCTTTGTTTTGTCTAATGGCTGTGGCTTGGACCTCCAGTCCTATGTTGAATAACAGTGGGGAGAGTGGGCATCCCTGTCTTGTTCCCGATCTCAGAGGAAAAGCTTTCAGCTTCTCGCTGTTCAGTATGATGTTGGCTGTGGGGTTTTCATATATGGCCTTTATTATGTTGAGGTACTTGCCCTCTATACCCATTTTGTTGAGAGTTTTTATCATTAATCAATGTTGAATTTTGCTGAATGCTTTCTCTGTGTCTATAGAGATGATCATGTGATTTTTGTCCTTCTTTTGTTTATGTGGTGGATGATGTTGATGGATTTTCAAATGTTATACCATCCTTTCATCCCTGAGATGAATTCCACTTGGATGGTGTATGATCCTCTTGATGTATTTTTTATTCGGTTTGCTAATATTTTTTGAGTATTTTTACATCTTTATTTATCACGAGTATTGGTCTGTAATTTTCTTTTTTGGTGTGGTCTTTGCCTGGTTTTGGTATTAGGGTGATGGTGGCTTCATAGAATGAATTTGGGAGTATTCCCTCCTCTTCTTTTTTTTGAAATCTTTAAGGAGAATGGGTATGATGTCTACTCTGTATGTCTGATAAAATTCCACAGTAAATCCATCTGGGTCAGAGGTTTTGCTCTTGGGTAGGTTTTTGATTACCACTTCAATTTCATTGCTGTTAATCGGTCTGTTTAGATTTTGTGTTTCTTCCTTGGTCAGTCTTGAGGGTTGTATTTTTCTATGAAGTTGTCCATTTTTTCTAGGTTTTCCAGCCCGTTAGCATATAGGTTTACATAGTATTCTCTAATAATTCTTTTTATTTTTGTTGGGTCCGTTGTGATTTTTCCTTCCTTGTTTCTCATTCTGTTGATGTGTGTTGATTCTTTTTTTCTCTTAATAAGCCTGGCTGGAGGCTTATCTATTTTGTTTCTTTTCTCAAAGAACCAGCTCTTCATTTCATTGATTTTTTTCTGTTCTTTTATTCTCCTCAATTTTATTAATTTCTTCTCTGATCTTTATTATGTCCATCTTTCTGCTGACTTCATGCCTCATTTGTTCTTCTTTTTCCAGTTTCAATAATTGTGACTTAAGACTATTCATTTGGGATTATTCTTCCTTCTTTAAATAAGCCTGGATTGCTATATACTTTCCTCTTAAGACTGCTTTCACTGCATCCCATAGAAGTTGGGGCTTTGTGTTGTTGTTGTCACTTGTTTCCATATATTGCTTGATCTCTGTTTCAATTTGGTCATTGATCCATTGATTATTTAGTATAATGTTGTTAAGCCTTTGTGTGTTTGTGAGCCTTTTTTATTTCTTTGTACAATTTATTTCTTGTTTTGTACCTTTGTAGTCTGAGAAGATGTTTGGTAGAATTTCAATCTTCTCGAATTTGCTGAGGCTCTTTTTGTGGTCTAGTAAATGCTCTATTCTGGGGAGTGTTCCATGTGCACTTGAGAAGAATGTGTATCCTGTTTCTTTTGGTTATAGAGTCCTATAGATGTCTATTAGGTCCATCTGTTCTAGTTTGTTGTTCAGTGCCTCTGTGTCCTTACTTAATTTCTGTGTGGTGCATCTGTCCTTTGGAGTGAGTGGTGTGTTGAAGTCTCCTAAAATGAATGCACTGCATTCTATTTCCTCCTTTAATTCTATTAGTATTTGCTTTACACATATTTGTTATCCTGTATTGCGTGCATATATATTTATAATGGTTATATCCTCTTGTTGGTCTGACCCCTTATCATTTTGTAATGTCCTTCTTTATCTCTTGTTACTTTCTTTGTTTTGAAGTCTATTTTGTCTGATACTAGAACTGCAATACCTGCTTTTCTCTCCCTGTTGTTTGCATGAAATATATTTTTCCATCCCTTGACTTTTAGTCTTTGCATGTCTTTGGGTTTGAAATGAGTCTCTCATAAACAGCATACAGATGAGTCTTTCTTTTTTATCCATTCTATTACTCTGTGTCTTTTGACTGGTGCATTCAGTCCATTTACATTTAGGTTGATTATTGAAAGATCTGTACTTATTGCCATTGCAGGCTTTAGATTCGTGGTTACCAAAGGTTCAAGGTTAGCTTCTTTACTGTCTTACTGTTTAACTAAATCGCTTATTGAGCTATTATAAACACAGTCTAATGATTCTTTATTTTTCTCCCTTCTTATTCCTCCTACTCCATTCTTTATATGCCAGAAGTTTATTTTGTGCTCTTTTGTGTTTCCTTTAACTGCTTTTGTGGGTAGTTGATTTTATTTTTTGCCCTTAATTAGTATTTGGTTGGTCTGCTTTCTTTGCTGTGATTTTATTTTCTCTGGTGACATCTATTTAGCTTTAGGAGTGCTTCCATCTAGAGCAGTCCCTCTAGAATACCCTGTACAGATGGTTTGAGGGAGGCAAATTCCCTCAACTTTTGCTTGTCTGGGAATTGTTTAATCCTTCCTTCATATTTAAATGATAATCGTTCTGCATACCATATTCTTGGTTCAAGGCCCTTCTGTTTCCTTGCATTAAATATATCATGCCATTCTCTCTGGTTTGTAAGATTTCTGTTGGGAAGTCTAATGATAGCCTGATGGATTTTCCTTTGTAGGTGACCAATATTCTCTCTCTAGCTGTCTTTAATACTCTGTCCTTGTCTTTGATCTTTGCCATTTTAATTATTATGTGTCTTGATTTTGTCTTCCTTGGGTCCCTTCTGTTGGGAGTTCTGTGTGCTTCCGTGGTCTGAACGACTATTTCCTCCCCAAGTTTGGGGAAGTTTTCAGCAATTATTTATTCAAATACACTTTCTACCCTTTTTTCTCTCTCTTCTTCTTCCGGTACCCCTATTTTGCGGATATTGTTCTGTTTGGATTGGTCACATCGTTCTCTTAATATTCTTTCATTCATGGAGGTCCTTTTATCTCTTTCTGCATCAGCTTCTCTGCGTTTCTGTTCTCTGATTTCTATTTCATTAACAGCCTCTTGCACCTCGTCCATTCTTCTTTTAAGTCCTTCCAGAAATTGTTTTATTTCTGTATTCTTTCTCCCAACTTTATCTGTTAACTCTTGCATTTTTCTCTGCAGCTCCTTCAGCATGGTTATGTCCTTTATTTTGAATTCTTTTTCAGGAAGATTGGTTAAATCTATCTCCCCAGGTTCCCTCTCAGGGGATGTCTGGGTTATTTTTGTCTGTATCAAATTCTTCTGCCTTTTCATGGATAGAGGTAGCTGTAGGCAGTTGGCACATGTGTCAGCTGGGAGAACAAAATTTCTTCCTACTTGCCTGTTGCCTTCCCTTCCTGTGAGATCAATGACCCCTAGAAGCTTTTGCTTGGCAGCTGCATGCCAACAAGGTCTCTGAGTCTGGCCTGTGTGGCTGTGGAGGAGGCTTTTCATGGCTGCAGTGGGCATGGCTCGTCTCAGGCTGCTCTGGTCTGGTGGGGCCATGCCAGAGGGGGAACAGGCAGTGCGCTATTTATCACTGTGAGGGGCCTCAGAGCTGCACTGCCACCCAGGGGATTAGGGCACCCGGAGTTCCCCAGCATTCCCAGCTGCTGGGCTCTGTGTGTGCCATGATGCTTCCATCCAGCTTGAGGCTCCTGTCCCTTTAAGACTTTCAAAAGCCCTCACTTTTCTTTTGTCCAAGGGGTGCTGTCTGTGGGAACCCACTCACAGGTTTTACTGATCTGTTTCCCTAGTATCCAGTGCACCATGCACTGTGTCTGCACACCCAGTGTGGATGACAATGGCTGGGTATTTAGCAGTCCTGGGCTCCCACTCCCTCTCAGCTCTGACTCCTCTCCTCTCTCAGGGGAGCTGGGGTGGGGGGTGCGCTCAGGTCCCACTGTGCTGCAGCTTGTATCTTACCCCCTTCATGAGGCATTGAGTTCTTGCAGGTGTAGATGTTGCCTGGCTGTTGTACTGTATCTTGTGGTCTCTCTTTTAGGAATAGTTGTATTTGTTGTATTTTCAAAAATATATATGGTTTTGGGAGGAGATTTCCGATGCCCTACTCATGTCACCATCTTGGCTCCTCTTTCTCTGTTTTAATTTTGTCCTTGATCCATTGATTATTTAGAGCATGTCATTAAGCTTCCATGTGTTTTTGAGACTTTTTGTTTTCTTGAATTTACTGTGGCTCTTTTTGTGACCTAGTATGTGATTTATTCTGGAAAAATTTCCATGTGTACTAGAGAAGAATGTTTATCCTGCTGCTTTTGGGTGTAGACTTCTGTAGATGTCTGTTAGGTCCATCTGTTCTAGTGTGTTGTTCAGTGCCTCTGTGTCCTTACTTATTCTCTGTCTGGTTTATCTGTCCTTTGAAATGAGTGGTGTGTTGAAGTCTCCTAAAATGAATGCATTGCATTCTATTTCTTCCTTTAATTATGTTAGTATTTGTTTCACATGCTGATGTTCCTTTTTTGGGCACGTAAATATTTATAATTTTTAATCCTCTTGTTGGACTGACCCCTTTACCATTATGTGATGCTCTTCTTTGTCTCTTGTTACTTTGTTTGTTTTGAAGTTTATTTTGTGTGATACAAGTACTGCATCACCTGCTTTTTTCTCCCTATTTTTTGCATGAAATATGCTTTTGCCACCCCTTGACTTTTAGTCTGTGTACATCTTTGGGTTTGAAGTGAGTCTCTTGTAGGCAGCATATGAATGGGTCTTGCTTTTTTATCCATTCTATTTCTCTGTGTCTTTTGATTGATGCATTCAGTCCATTTACATTTAGGGTGATTATCGATAGACATATACTTATTGCCATTGCAGGCTTTGGATTGGTGGTTACCGAAGTTTCAAGGGTAGGTTCTTTACTATCTAACTGTTTAACTTATCTCACTTATTATACTAGTATAAACACACAGTCTGATGGTTGTTTATTTCTCTTGCTACTTTTTCTTCCTCCTCCACTCTTTATATGTTAGGTGTTTTATTCTGTACTCTTTGTGTTTCCCTTGACTGATTTTTGTGGATCGCTAATTTTATTTTGCATTCAGTCAGTATTTGGTTCGTCTATGTTCTTTGCTGTGGTTTTATTTTCTCTGGTGACAGCTATTTAGCCTTAGGCACACTTCCATCTAGAGCAGTCCCTTTAAAATACACTGTTAGAGATGGTTTGTGGGAGGTAAATTCTCTCCAATTTGTTTATCTGGAAATGGTTTAATCCCTCCTTGAAATTTAAGTGATAATATTGATGGATACAGTATTTGTGGTTCGAGGCCCTTCTGTTTCATTTCTTTGAATATATTATGCCATGCCCTTCTGCCCTCCAAGGTTTCTACTGGGAAGTCTGATGATAGCATGAAGGGTTTTCCTTTGTAGGTGATCTTTTTTCTCTCTGGCTGATTTTAATACTCTGTCCTTGTTTTTTATATTTACCATTTCAGTTATTGTATGTCTTGTTTTTGTCTTCCTTGGGTCCCTTGTGGAGATCTGTGGACTTCCATG
The DNA here is from genome assembly GCF_030020395.1 of Manis pentadactyla. Taxonomy (NCBI): domain Eukaryota; kingdom Metazoa; phylum Chordata; class Mammalia; order Pholidota; family Manidae; genus Manis; species Manis pentadactyla. Next base: position 67,707,605 of record NC_080024.1, on the reverse strand, counting down.
GCCTTAGAGAGTATTTCCTTCCCCAGATTGGGGAAGTTTTCAGCAATTATTTCTTCAAAGACACTTTTTATCCCTTTCCCTCTCTTCTTCTTCTGATACCCCTATAATGTGAATATTGTTCTGTTTGGATTGGTCTCACAGTTCTCTCAATATTCTTTCATTCCTAGAGATCCTTTTTTCTCTGTGTGCCTCAGCTTCTCTGTATTCCTGTCCTCTAAATTCTATTCCATTAACAATCTCTTCCACCTCATCCTGTCTGCTCTTAAATCTTTCCACTTTTTGTTTCATTTCTGTTATCTCCCTCCAGAATTCATCCCTTAGCTCTTGAATATTTCTTTGTTGCTCCATCAGCATGCTTATGACTTTTATTTTTAATTCTTTTTCAGGAAGATTGGTGATTTCAAATAAACACAGACCTTTGGTATGCCAGAGTTCTCCAAGGTGATGTGACCATAGAACTTCTTTTTAAAGAGCTACTATTAGCACTAACTGTTGGGAGGATCACACTTTGAAAGAAATAGGGTGACAAATTCCAGGGAGTCCTGGGTTTTCAGTACATTTGAAAAGGTCCCTCATGACAGCTTTGTGTGTGAGAGGGAGAAAATGTGGACAATATTGTTCTGGAATGCATTTCTAACTATTTGAAAGTCAATTAGAGGACCAATACCAACCTGGGAGTCTCAGTATTCAGGGGGAATGCTAGAGGATAAGCGAATACTTGTTTAGAATCTCTTCAGTTATAACTGGAATTTTTCTCCAAGCCCAATTTCCAGTGTTCTCCTTTGTGTCCTCGTTTCCCAACTGTAGGGGTGGACTGCATAGTTTTAGCTCAAATGACAGTTCCTGCAGACTGAGATAGTCAGCATTCATTTAACCTACATTACAATTGTACCCTTTGCCAGATATCCTTTGGGCACTGTCAGACAGGGCAGATGGAAGGTGTAGTGTTCCGTCCTTACCAGAGTTCCTTCCAGTTTCTGAGGTCACTGACTGCCTGTGCAGACATGCCCGGTTGCCTGCTTAGCATCCTTTTACACTCTCTTTTGCTCACAGAGCTCTATGTCCAAGGGCAGCAAGCATGCCAGCTGTGAGTCATGGGTGCCCATCAGTGCTGCCCACTCTTCTTAAAGCTGAGAGTAGTCAAGTGGCTCAGTTCAGGTCTCTGGGGGGAGTGGTTCCTATGAAATAACCTTTTCCTGGCAAACAAGACAGTCTTGCAAGGGAAAGCCTTTACTCCTGGTTCTTCCTTCTGCTTGGAGGGCAGTTTGAGAACAAAATGACCAGCCAAAGGGAGAGACACAGTGCAGCTGCCGCTATGCCTGCTGGGCAGCTGAACTCACCCTGGAGACACCTGCCTCCAGCTTCTTTGTTCAGGGAGGCTGAGTAGCTCTGTGCTCAATGCCCATGTGTTCTGGTTAACTGTTGCTGCAGCTAATGAATGCCCCCTTGGTTGGCATCCTGGGTCAGACCCACATCTGTCCTTACCACCAGCCTAAAACCTAGTAGGTGACCTGCAGGCCACTGGCCCAGGCTCCCTGCCTAGAAGGCCAGAAGCAGCCCAGTGGGGCAAAAGGCTACAGCTGCTCCCATCCCCTCTCAGGCATCCTCTCCAGGGCCGCGCTCTCACCTGTCTTGCCCCTCAGGCACACACTCAGATCCCAGGGTGAGAGTGGGAGCTCCTTGAGTGCTGACCTACAGCAGGTCACCCTGTGCTAACACCCTGTTAGAAATTTTCATACCCACTTTCCAGTGCCCACAGCGTTCCCAGAGCTGCTCTAGAAGGCCACACTCGTGGAGACACTGATGCTTCCTGTGCAGGGGCCCTTGACCCACTGACTACATAAGCATTATTACGTCGCTGAAACCACACCTGAAAACGGCTTCAGGTGAGGGGTCATTGGACGGATGGACAGCAGGGCAGCAGCTGGAGAACCCGGTGTGCAGGCAGTGGGCCACACCTTCCGCACAGTGGGGCTCAGGGTGGGCATCTAGCCATCGCTCTGTGTGCACGTGCCATGCCCTCAGTACCCCTCAGTCCACACCTCGAGAGGGTACCTCCTGGCTCTTTGCCCCATCTCCACAGTATGTCATGCTTCTCTTCCTCTGCCAGTCCTTAAATGGTTAGTTCCTATGGCTGTCAGGGGCTCAGGCTGTTTTCCATGCTACTTGCTAAGAAACTATTTTGGATCCCAGCCCATTACCACACACACACAGGCCCTCATGCACAAAGTAAACAAAGGCTCCTCTGAACAATTCTTTCCCTTGGGGAGAAGTGCTTTAAGGTTTTCACTACTTTTCTTTTTCACCCTGGTCACAAGCCCAAACTGTTTCACAGTGCACTGACATACTGCCGGCACTCTGGAAAGCACAAGGCCAGGCTGTGGCCCCTGGGTGAGTGGTCTGTACCTGGGCTGCTTCAAGCACAGTGTACTGAGCCTGAGCTGGCCAGCCTGTCCCTGACTGCCTCTGTGGGTGGAGCCCTCCGTATGCGGGTCTGCCGCCACACTTGCCTCTAGTAGCTCCTCTGCCCTGTGTGTGTTTCCTCCTCCCTGAGTCTCAGGCACATAAAGTGCCTTACTTGGGAATGTGAAGTTGGTGAGGAAACCAAGCAACCCAGAAATGCCAGCATCCTCTGCACACACTGAGTTCAGGATCCTGGCAGCACTGTCCACTAGAAATAGAATTTGACCTATATTTTTAGATATTCTAGTATCCACATTAAAAAATAAGAAAGATATATAAGTATAGGAAAAGCAGATATAGGGGATTCAGTACTTTGCTTGGACTCAGACACCTATTGGGGTATTGGAAAATATCCCCTGTAGATAAGGGAGAATGACTGTGGTTTGTTCCTTAGCTGAGTTAATTCTCTCAGATCTATTGTATTTTTATTTTCATGCCTTATTTAATACATCTAATATTGTTAAGACCCTTGGTCTATTTGAACACTTCTACCTCTGGAATCTGTGATGCAGCTAATCATTTTGAAATAGTTGAACTCCTAATGTCTCACTTGGTTTGAGCACATTTTCCCTGGGGTGTTGGCTGCTTCCAGAAATGCCTAGGGGTTTGGGAGGGCAGACCCTGGTCCTCAAAGGCCTTACTGAGGTCAATAGGTGGTCAATGGTGGAGCACCCAAGGGCTCAGAAACCATCACTCTTCACCCCTAAAAAAAAAAAGAGCCCTGAGGTTACTTTTAATAATACATTTTATGTAACCTGATGTATCAAAATGTTATTTAAACATGTAATCAATATAAAAAACAAAATAGAAACAATACAAATGCATAATTAATATAAATCAAAACAAAGTTATTAAGTAGATATTTTACTTATTTTTAGAATTAAATCTTCAAACTCTAGTGAGAACTTTACACTTATAGTACATTTCAATGTCCCAGGTGGGTAGTGGCTACCACCTTGGATGGTATGCTCCTGAATCACACCTTCTGGGCTTGCTCCTTGTAACTCGGGGGAAAATATGTTCCCAGCCTGGGGCAAAAAAACCTTTGAAGCCAAAATCAGTCAAAGGGAGAAATAAAGTAGTAGAAACCAATTTATTGCTTATAAGCAGTCATCTACTGCTGCTCACCTGCATCCCTCACAACCTGGTTGCAAAAAGTGACCCACCAAACCTCTCAGATCCAGATTTGCCCTCACTCTCCCTTGTAATCACTTATTTATGTAGAGATGGCCTACTTCTCTTCACCCCTTGGAAACACCTATTGATATGGAGATGCACTAAGGCCAGGCGGCAGATTCTGGAAATATTGCAATTTTACCCAAACAATCCTGATTGCATGTTGTTGGGTATGTTATTAACATTTCAATATGTGTTTTTCTCATCTGGAAAATGGAGAGAAAAATACCAATTTCATAAGGTTGCACTGAAAGTAAAATGAGAGAACCCAAGCCAGGAAGTAAGGCCCATACATGGCCAATCTAGACTTACTTTAAAAAAAATCAATCTATTTAAACTAAAGTAAAAATAAAAATAACTAGTTAATTCATTTATGTCTACCCCAACTGTCCCACCTCCAACCTCTGGCAGCAACCACCATTCTGTTTCTGTATGTATGGGCTTATATATACATACATTATATATATATATATGTATATATATATATATATATATTTAAATTCCACATAAAAGAGAGATCATTAGATATTTTCTTTGACTTATTTTACTTAGCATAATTCCCTTGAGGTTCATCCATGTGGTCACAAATGACAAAATTTCAGTCTTTTTAATGGCTCAATTATATATATAGTTTCTTAATCAATTCATCCATTGATGGTGTGGGGAAGTTAGTGATCCTATGGCCAAGGATCCTCACTGAACTTAAACCACCAGATGATGTAACTGGCTTTTTGCTGGGCTACCACTTCCACACCTTTAGGCAATAAGTTATTATTGTGCTATATAGAGAGCTCAGCCCAGTGCTCTGGGTGGAGGCAAAGATGCTAGTGCTCAACCTACCACTAGGAGAACAAGCTGGGTAGTAAACCCTTTCACCCCAAAGAACATTTTGCTGTCAATTTCTTTGGTCACATCGAATCCATAGCGACCTTGCCCAGGGCTGGAACCCATTGGAAATCCCATAGTCAGCAGGATTCATTGTTGACCAAGGAAAAAGACGGACTGCCCTTATGGGAGGGGTGTTTCAGTGGGCTGCCCCTGTGAATGGGGAGACAGTGGATCATCCCTCAGTGGGTATGTGGTCTGAGGTGGCTTGCCTCCTAGAGGACTGGGCCCCACTCCAGGACTGGAGGCAAGTGGAGTGACACCAGGTGACCCTTGGTAAAGTAGGCAGATCCTTTGAGAAACAGAGGGCCTGTGAGGTAGCAGGGACTGTGGGTTGGCTGCTTCTCACAGTATTAAAAAGGTCTACAGAAGAGACCCAAGAAATGGCAACACAAGAACATGAGCTGCAAACTTCTGTGGATTCCCTGAGGAGGGAAATGGTATTGATGAGAGGAGGCAGCACGAGAGCACCAGCAGCAAGGTACCATTGGAGAATAGACGGCAGTGCTGCCAGGTGTTCTGAAGGAGGAAGAGGCCATCAAGACAAAAGACAAAGTCCTGAGGGAAGCACAGGCGGAGGTGGCATGAGAACATCTGCTGTGAAGCATTGAGGTGAAGGTAAGAGAGCTTCTGAAGACTGAGGTAGCATTGCTGTGAGGCACAGTAGAAAAGGTAAATGTTGTAGCAGAGGAGGCACTCGGGGGAAGGGAGAGAAAGGTGTTATCAGCCCCTGAAATGGAGGACCTACCTGGGGAAGGATGAAGGGGTGATGCCGGGGGCACTGGCAACTTCTGTTATTGAAAGCACGCCCAGTGGTTATAAAAAAAATAAAGACCCAGCAGCTGAAAGTTCCCCAAGGTGAGGAGCAGCCCCCTCCCCAGGTCGTGGAGCACTCTATGGTCTCCCCCTATACTTAGGCTGAGCTGGTGGATTTGGGCTCCCTGTTTAGAGTCAATATCAGCTTGGCTCCTGCATCTGTGGGACTTAGGGGTGAATGAAATTGTTCTGTCAGGATCATAGATGGGAAAGCTGTCTTCCCTGACAGTGCAGCCTGGCTTGAGGCAGCAATTACAAAATGCACATCAGAACCCAGGAGTCACTTCCTCCTCAATTGGCTTATGGCTGCACTTCGTGCTGTGTGGTCCAATCTGGGTGATCTACCATCCTCTCCTGTTAGGTGGCAGACATATGCTGAACTCCAACAGGTGTTATAATAGCTAGGCATAAGAAATGCCACCTATAGTCCAGAAAATTATGGCCCAGATGAAGAGATTTTCACTACTGGGATGTGAAATATTGTACTTCAAATGGTTCCTGCATCCCTCTTTGGGTGTCTAGTGGCCATTCTTTCCCCTCACTTAGGGCAGCCCATAAGCAAGGTGACACGTACAGTAGCAGACTTAGGAGAAGCTGAAACAATGAGAATCTGGAAAGAAATAAAACCTGTTACTCACAAGAAGAATTTACAGGGCCCCATGAAAGTTACAAGGACCCAGATGTGGGTTGATTTAATACAGGCAGGAGCAGATGGAAGGAGATTAGATGGGGAGTCAAATAGGATCATACTAGAGCTATGGCAGCACCTGAAACCAGAGCAGCAGTTCCAGCCTTTAAGAACAAAGAGGCAGATGTCAGAGACAGAGCCACGAGTCCAGCCTGTGCGTTTGCAAGACTTCCTGCTGGACAGCGAGCCAACCTCACTTGGGCCCACACAGGAAGGTGATTGGGGAACACGGTTTGACTGAGGAAAGGTCAAGGTATCTACCCTGAGGGACCAGGGGTGGGGGACTGGAGGCCACATGTTGAAATAGCTATCCATTGGTCCCCAGTGAACATACAATGTGTCCTGGCTCTGGTGGACACTGGGGCTGAATGTTCGCTGATTCATGGTAACTCTGAGTGGTTCCTCCAAATCCCCACTATCATAGATGGATACAGGAGGAAGGCTATCAGAGTGAAAAAAGCCAAAATCCCTTTGGGAATAGGGCGTGTACCCCCAGAGGAGTATATTGTGTATACATCTCCTATCCCTGAGTATATTTTTGGAATTGACATCTTGCAGGGTCTATGGCTGCAGACCACTGAAGGTGAGTTCAAACTGAGAGTATGTGTGGTAAAGGCAGTTCTGAGGGGACATGCTAGGCACCCACCCATAGCTTTGCCTGTGCCTTGGCAGGTGACTAATACCAAACAATACAAACTGCCTGGAGGGCATAAAGAGATGGAGAAACTCTCCAGGAGCTGAAAAAGGTGGGTATTATAAAGCCCACCCATAGTCCTTTCAATTCCCCAGTGTGGCCACTAAAAGAGCCATATGGGTCCTGGCATATGACTGTGGATTAAAGAGAACTAAATAAAGTCATACCCCCTATGCATGCTGCTGTCCCCTCTATTGCAGACTTGATGAATACCCTCAGTCATGAACTAGGAACATATCATTATGTAGTAGATCTTGCTAATGCCTTCTTTTCCATCCACATTGAGCAGGAAAGTAAGGAACAGTTTGCCTTCACGTGGGAAGGATGGCAATGGTCTTTCACTGTCCTTCCACAGGGATACCTCTACAGCCCCACCATCTGTCATGGGCTTGTAGCCCAGGACTTGGCTACATGGGAGACACCACCAACAGTGCAGCTGTGTCATTATATTGATAATGTCATGCTCACATCTGATTCTCTTTCAGATCTACAAGGTGCAGCACCTAGACTGCTGCAACATGTACAGGAGAAAGGATGGGCTGTGAACAGCACCAAGGTTCAGGACCTGGTTTGTCTGTCAAATTCTTGGTGGTCATCTGGTCAGGTAAGACCAAAGTTATACCAGAAGCAGTTATAGAGAAAGTCCAGGTCTTTCCTACCCCTACAACTGCAGCATTGCTACAGGAGTTTCTGGGTCTTCTAGGCTACTAGAGAGTGTTTATCCCACATTTGGCACAAATTCTGAAGCCCTTATACCGGTTGGTATGAAAGGGTGTCATGTGGGACTGGGATGAGACATGTGCATCTGCCTTTACTACAGCAAAATGGGCTGTCAAGGCTGTGCTGGCCTTGAGTATGGTAGACCCATCAAGGCCCTGTGAGCTGGATGTTCATGTGACTGAAGATGATTATGGCTGGGGTCTCTGGTAATGGCTTGAACCAACTCACTAACCCATTGGATTCTGGTCACAACTCTGGAAAGGGGTAGAGGTACGATACACTTTGGTAGAAAAACAACTGGCTGCCATTTATGACAACTTGCTGGCTACAGAACCCATCACTGGAATGGCCCTGATAATGAACACCTATCCCATCTTGGAGTGGGTAGGATACTGGACCCAAAATCCAAGGAGTGTTGTGGCACAAACACCCAAACTAGTCAAGTGGGGTGCTTACTGACAGCTGTGTAGTACCCTCTCTAGTAGATCCTTGAGTGAAGAACTCCAATACTTATTGGGGCTGGTGACATATACTAGTGAAAATCAGGAAGAACTTGCTTTTGAACCATTAGGAGTAGAGAGTCACTATTGGAAGGGAAGAGCCCCTGTACCCAAAGATGCATGATACCAAGATGGATCCACCTGTGGGCAGCCCCCAGAATGGAGGGCCATAGCTTTCCATCCTAAGACTGATACAATATGGATATGGAAGATGGTAAGGGGAAGTGCAGCCTATGGGCAGAGCTGTGGGCTATGTGGCTTGGGATCAGCCAGGAGCCCTCCCCTTTAGTTGTCTGCACTGACACCTGGGCTGTCTATCAGGGCTTGACCCTGTGGCTACCAACCTGGTACCATGCCAACTAGCTGGTTGGTCACTGACCCCTTGGGGGCAAGAATTGTGGCAAGACTTATGGGCCTGTGGTCAGACTAAAATAATTACAGCATACCATGTGACAGGTCAATTGCCACTGCCATCCCCAGGAAATGATGAACAGATAAATTGGCCCAGATACATTGGTTAGAAGGAAAGGCTGCCTCTGATGTAGCTCAATGGCTACATCAGCATTTGTTGCATGCAGGGCAAAAGACAATGTGGGATGTAGCCTGTCAGTGGGACTTGCCTTTGACCTTCGAAGAACTTAGTAGAGGTCGGCAGAAGTGTGTCGTGTCCTCCAAAATGGACTTACACTGAGTTCTACAGCAACATGGGACAATAGCTAAGGTGCCTATACCTCTTGTCAGGTGGCATATAGACTATATTGGACCTCTACCTGTGTCAGAAGGATATTAGTATGTGATGACTTGTGTGGAAACAGCTATTGGACTTCTGGTTGCTTTTCCTACCAGTTGTGCAGACCAACAGATGCCCAAAAGAAGCCTGGAACATTTCTTTGCTGCCTATAGCTGACCACAGGTAATTGAGAGTGATCTGGGCACCCATTTTACTGGATGTACACTGCAAGAATGGATGCAACAGCTGGGAATCAAATGGAAGTTTCATGTGCCATACAATCCTACCACAGCAGGCATGATAGAGAGGCACAATGTCTTGTTAAAATCCAGACTAAAGTCAGATACCAATAGTCTGTGGGGATGGTTAGTCCGCTTATGGACCATGCTACAGCATTTGAAAGAGAGACCTCAAAAGGTAGCCCTGAGCCCCATAGACATGTTAACACATATGGGTGCCTCCCCTATACAACTTCAAGTACAAACCAAGAATCACTGAAGCTGAGGTGTGGCCACCAGAATAATATCTTGCTGCCAGTAACAACTGCACTGAACTCCAGAGACTCCATTGAGTGGATGATGGCTGGCTCCCCTGGCACCTTGGGAACAAGGCCTGGAAGCTGGCCTCCTGTGTATTCCTGGAATAAGAGCTGAGTGGCCCCCAAAGGTCACAGTACTATATCCTGAACAGCCAGAAGGTAGAAGCATCTTACTGGGGAGTTTTGTTTTATCAGTATGGCCAGTGCATGCACCTCCAGTAGCACTATATATATATATATATATATATATATATATATATATATATATATATATATATATATATATATATATATATATATATATATACCCTTCAATAACCCCCACAGAGAAAGGAGTAAAAGTGTGCTATACTAGACCTGTAAGGGACCCCCTTCCTGCTACAGTCCTGTCACAGGACCACTCTCTTGCATGCATCCTACCAGATGGACAAGATTTGCCTATGTTGGTGGCATTAAAACATGTGTTTATCACCCCTAAAGTCTTTGTGGATTGGGAACTTCCTCTGGCTTGAGGATTATTATAATTTTTGTTATTAGTAACCTCCTCTGGTTTGAGGATTATTATAACTTTTGTGACCTGTATCAAAATCTTGCTGTATCTTAATTTTTATTATCTCTAAATTGTTGTTATCCTCTATTGCTATTGTGGAATCTGGTTACAGTGCACCAGCTGTCTTGCACAGGGACCATTGTGGAAGATTGAAAGTGTGCAGATTGTAAGGTGAGAATCCTGGAGGGGTGGAGTATGGGGAAGTTGGGGTTCATATGGCTAGGATCCTCACTGAACTTAAACTACCTGATGATGTAACTGGCCTGTTGCTAGGCTATCACTTTCACACCTTTAGAAATAAGCTATTATTGTGCTATATAGAGACTCAGCCCAATGCTCTTGGTGGAGGCAGAGATGCTAGTACTTGACATACCACTGGGAGAACAAGCCAGGTAATAAACCCATTCACCCCAAGGAATGTTTTGCTGCCAATTTCTTTGGTCACATTGAATCCATAGCAAACTTGCCTGGGGCTGAAACCCATTGACAAGACAGATGGATACTTGTTTCTGTAAGATAAATTCTAGTCGAAATAAGCAGGCGATGAGAGGCAACAAAGGGCCAGGCAGTTTATTTGAGCGCAATTCCTGGGCGAGGTTCACCAGTCTGAAACACAGGCTGGGGAAGTCCACATGTAACCAGATAGGTGGGGCATTTTTATAAGCACAGAGAGGGGAGGGGGAAGTGGGCCATGCCAGGGATATGTGGGGAATTTTTTATTGGCTCAGGGTCGGGTGATGGACAGCCAGAGGTCTCCTCCTTCAGGATGGAGGGGGTCTGCATCCGGGGTTTGTCAGCACATCACAGGACTGGAATCCTGGAAGAGTTGTTGGTTCCTTCCTCATATGGCACAGAGCTATTTGGTGCTGTCTTTGTTCCGCTTGCACTGTCCTTGCTTTCCTCCCTCCAGTGCCTCCAGCCTTACAGTTTCCATATCAGGAGTGCATATACATTTCCAAGTTAGTGTTTTAGTTTTCTTTGGATAAAAACCAGAAGTGGCGAGTATCATAATTCTTCCAAGTGGTAAAGATACCTCAAGACAAATGCTGGGCATAGAAGCCACAGGGCATAAATATGTAAAGAAGTAAAAAGCTAACCTTTTCAAACAATAAGGCTTCTCTCTCACTTACCAAGTTTACATTTCCCTGTATGGCTCCGGAAGGTGACTGGTTAGCCAGAGACAGGTAAGATTCCTCAAGGGAGGAACAACCTAAGACAGGCACAGTCGCAGGGGGGCCATCAGGTGAGAAAATGGGGATCAACAGAGGTGAGGCTTAGAACTCACCCCCCCTGTTCTGAGAGAAATCTTCTGCATACGTGGATGTTTTACTGCCCTTGTCTAGCTTGGATTAACACATAGTCTACAGGCACACACCTGAACATCTACATTTGCTCTCTTACAACACTAAACAATGTTTTCTGCCTTTATCTTGTATCTACCTACCACTTCAGCATTTTATTAAAAATAATAATAAAGAGAGAAATGTGGTATCCACATATAAATCAAGTATAAAAATCAAATGAGTATTCATATTTGAACTGTTTATAGTTCATAATGCATGAGCAAAACCGAAAGTTTCTGTGATGACTGCCCTTGTACTGTTCACCATGTAACTTATTCACTATATAAGAATTTGTTCTCCATGTAAGAACTTGTTCATTATGCTTCAGAAGATTGGAGACTGATGAAAATTAGGCTTGGGGTGGATTGATGATTGTGCATTGAGCATTGACTCCCCTATACAGAATTTTATTGTTGTTAACAACCATTTGATCAATAAATATGAGAGACGCCCTCAAAAAAAAAACAAAAAAAAACCAGAAGTGCTGAATATATGGTAGTTCTATTTTTAATTTTTTGAGGAAGCTCCATTCTATTTTCCATAGTGGTATGAGAGGCTGAAACAGTTTCAGACATAAAAATAAGACACAAAGCTCTCTGTAAAGTTAGCCCCAGACCCTAGTCGCATACCAACTTCTGAGAAACTAAAGAAAAAGATATAAATCCCATGAGAAACAGGATGTTCAACTAACTCCAGGCTATTTTTGCTTCTATACATTGCTTTGTTAGAGACCAGTAGTATCACACGTTTCCTGTAGCAGGTGGGCAAAACAGGATGCTTAAGCCCCCTAAGCATTAAACAAGGAATATAGCTTGCTGAATTTAGGCGAAGGTGGAAAAGTTGCAAAAACTAAGAAGGATGTGGTAAAAATGCTTAAAAGGATGTTGTAACAGGGGCTCTTGCTGCACTTGGAGAGCTTGCTCCTTGGCAGGTGCCAGCCAACTGAAATAAAGTCTCCCTTTTTACAATCTACTTTTCTGTGAGGACCTGTTTCCTTACTCCTGCTCTGGCATGCCCTATCTGAGACCCATAACATTTGGGGGCTCATCTGGGATCGGGCACGATTGTTGAGCAGTTCTTTTGAGACCTTGAGATCGCTGACCACCCGTGGGCCCACGGGTATCAGCGCACCCTCAACTGTCAGATTCTAAGGAGCCATCTGGAAATCCTCCAGACGTGAGTCTGGTTCTGGTTCTGGTTCTGGTTTGAGCACTCATTTGACTCAACAGGGAGGTTGGATGCAGCATTACTCCCTGAGTCAGGGGCAGAGGCGAGACGTTGCCCTCCCCATCTGTCTGGTTCTCTGTGGTGGCCACCTGACATGAGTAAGCTGTATGTCTTTTATATGTTCTTTTATGAGAAGTATTGCTAACTGTAGTCATTACTTCTCAATCTATATGTTTGTGTGTCTAAGTGCGTAAATGAAAAATATTTTTCCACTTCTGGATGGTGTTAATAAAAATTGATTTAAAGACAAGTGCTTGTGAAAATTGGGCATTCTAAAACTTGCAGAATTAAGCATTAATGCTACATATAAGTTAAACTGAAATGGACATGTCCTTATGGTTATCAGCTGCCTAAGTTTACCTAAAGTCATTTAAGTTGATGTTAGCTGCTAAATCTTTCAAGAATAAAATGCTTAGTAGCCAGAAACGGGTAAGATTCCTCAAGGGAGGAACAACCTAAGACAGGCACAGTCGCAGGGGGGCCATCAGGTGAGAAATTGGGGATCAACAGAGGTGAGGCTTAGAACCTCACACCCCATGTTTTGAGAGAAATCTTCTGCATCCGTGGATATTTTGTTGCCCTTGTCTAGCTTGGATTAATACTTAGTCTATAGGCACTGACCTGATCATCTACATTTGCCCTCTTACAGCACTAAATTATGTTTTCTACCTTTATCTTGCATCTACCTACCACTTCAGCATTTTATTAAAAATAATAATAATAATAATAATAAGGGATAAATGTGGGATTCACATATAAATCAAGTATAAAAATCAAATGAATAATCATATCTGACTTGATTGTTTATAGTTCATGATGTGTGATCAAAACTGAAAGTTTCTGTGATATGACTGCCCTTGCACTGTTCACCATGTAAGAACTTATTCACTGTGTAAGAACTTGTTCAGAAGATTGGAGACTGTTGAGAATTATGCTTGGGGTTGATTAATGATTGTGCATTGAGTCCCCTATACAGAATTTTATTGTTGTTAACAACCATTTGATCAATAAATATGAGAGATGCCCTCTCAAAAAGAATAAAATAAAAAATAAAAAATTGCATAATGCTAAAAAAAATTTACCTCACTAGTTAGTGTAACATTTATTGCATTGCCTGGCACCCAGTAAGTGTTACCATCCCTTCTCCATTAAAAAAATGCTTAGAGGCTTAATTTTGTCTAATATTCAGTAAGGTAATCTATGTAAGTAATCTAGCATAGTTGTTAGGAAGGAGTAAACTAAGTGTAGCACGTGAACATCATAATAATAATTGTGTTACAGTGTGTTACACTGTGTATACCTACAACCTGAGAATTTTTGCTAAGTTTAGACATAGTTTGTGCTTAGTGAAACTGTGCTGCAAAGCATGCTATTTCAGAAATTATAAAATGTGTTAATAAATTTGTCAATCTAAAGAATGCTAGTGTAACAGTTTACAATAGCCTACTTCTCAGTGTTCACTGAAAATTAAGGTTCCTATTGGTTTTAAGTTCTAATAAAACAACTAGAAGTAATAAGGAAAACATTTCTCCATGCTAAAGAATGTGTCTTTTGATAAAAGAACATAACTCTGTTCTAAAGTACAGCTGTTCGTTTAAAGAGGAAGAACTGAATGTAAAAAAGAACCTGTAGAAAACTTGTGGAATTGATATGGTCATGCTATATAAAAGTAAAGCAAATAAGTCTCCTTATCAAGTATACAGCAAAATTAGAATTTCGTTTTCAGTTACAAGGACAAAGTTTTCTTAAACAGTTTGCTCTTTATGTTGAAAGATTGCAAAGCGTTCTCTAATTGTTTTATCAAAGCAGTTTCTCATGCTTAAAGTCTCAATGAATTGTCTGAGTATTTAAGAAAATGAGATTAATATTAAAAGGACTAAAAGCTAAATTTTGCTAACAACTGTAACCTTCTGTATTTGTCTTTGAGGTATTTTGTTGTCATTCTGGTTAAATGGATAATTATTGCTTCATGGCAACCTATAATCCTATTTAAGCAAGTGCCAAAGAAACTTTCTTCTGACAACTTCCCAGAATCAAATTCAAAAAGGTGTTTTTACCTCTAGTTAACTCTGATTTGTTCCAGAGGGTCCCTGGAACATGTCAGAGGAATTTTTTTCTCATTGGGGAAAGTATTTTGCTAATTTGGCTTATTATCTGCTATATAATTACCTGCTTAATTACCTGGAAAGCACTGTCAAAGGGAATGATGCTAAACTTTGTTACTGAATGTTTTTTTGTTACAGAAATATCCAAATTTCCTTATGTCAACTGTCTTACAGTAAGCTCTCATCAGATCTTTAACCATCATCATTTGTAAGTCTTTTCTCATTTACAGTCCCTGTTTTATTACTCCCACACTAGTAAGGAACTAGATTTCAGCAGAACAGGTATTGGTTACATAGGATTAAGTAAACTAAGGAAGAAGATTTTGTGGGTTTTTGTTTCAATTGTTGCTCTTAAAGTGTTTTAAGCTTTTTCTCTTAAGCTGACAACAGTTTAGTAAATGACTGTCTTTATAAGCAGAATTGAAACTTTATCTTTCTCTCTACCTGATCCCTCCAGAATTTAAAAACTCTCCATGACTATTTTTATATTTCATGGCAATATGTTTATTTGCATAAGTTCAATAAGAATCTGCTTTCCTTGTAAGAGGACCAATTAAAAACACTGGTTATATTACCAAGGCTTTGACTGAAATGTTATACCTGAGAGACATGTCTGTAAACTCAGATATGAACAGCTTTAAGGAACAGGTTGACTTTATAAAGCCAACAAAGCCCCTTGGAAGAACTGGCCTGGTACCTTGCTTACAGGGTTCCCAGCAGCCTTACCAGGTGAGTAAGGAAGGTCACTTCCTGGTAGGTGCAGGAACCTCAGGATGTCTGGGGAACCTCAAGAAGAGAGGAATTCACCCAAATCTACAGGTACTTCAGGCAAAACCTGATGGCAAGTCTGGCTTGGCTTTCTGGCCTCAATAGGCCCTTAAAAGTTCAATCTGAAATTCCTTATAAAAAGTTCCGGCAAAGCACATTTTAAAAAGCCTATGTAATCAATTGCTCTTCTTGAGGCACTTATGCAAATTATCAAGACAAGTGTTAATTATTTTCTTAATCTGTTACTTCTAATAAAAATGAAGGTGATGTTAGAGAAAAGTGTTGTTTCAATAATGCAGCCTTTATCTATACTAATACTAGTCATTGAGACATAAACTAGATCCAGAATTCTAGTTTCCCCAAAATATATAACTATGATTCTCCAAATGTGTTAGTTTTGTCCCACGATTTCAGTTAAAGTTTTACTATTTCTAGTTCTTGTATTCAACCATGCATTCTTAATCTCATCAAGTTTGTCCTTCCAGAATGGAAAATTCAACTCCAGATATTGCTATTTAACCTAATAATGCAATTTGTTCTATCTTGCCTAGAAGCCATAAAACTATAAATAGTAATTGAAAGGGTGTCTCGCCGCGACCCTCCTTACCCAGGATGACCCAGGACGACTCAGTAGACACGGGCCCATGCAAGAGATTTTATTATCTGAAGGAGAGAGTGGCTGCCCCAGATGGGGGTGGGGAGAGAGAGAGAGAGAGAGGGAGGGAGCAGCAGAGAGAGTGAGAGAGAGAGAGAGAAAGAGAGAGGGAGAGAGAGCACGCAGGGAGAGCAGGGGGACAGAGAGACAAAGAGAGAGAGAGGGCAGCAGAGTCAGACAGAGGGGGGGCAGCAGTGTGGTGCCTTTTATTGTGGCAGGTCCGCTCAGCCTGTTGCCTTGGGGGAGGGTCAGGATGTTTAGAGATAAGGTGGGGTAAGCCCAGTCAAGCCCCAGGCAAGCCCAGGCATAATTCTCACTGGTTTATGTGCTTGGGACCATGGGGCAAATGGAGGATAAATTACTATATTCTTACATTCCTCCCTTTTCTGTTTTATAAGTGGTAGAGGACTTGGGAAGGGGTGAAGGTTAGTCTTCAGTAACTGCTTCCTGCTGATTAGGGGTGATAAAGTTCATTTTTGTATTGATGGGGGTGGTCCTCAGATGAGCCATTGGTCTGCAGTGGTGATGGTATGTTCCAGGTTCAATAAGGATCATCGTCTTTGGAGAGGGGTTGGTAATCCTGTAATATAAGCTGGTTAAAGGTTTGGTTAGAAATTTTTTGCATTTGGGCTGATTGCTATGTTTACATAGGGTGGCTGAATTATAGCATTGTTGGGGACCTATGTGTAGGCAGAAAAGCAACCTGTAGGGAAAAGGGAATCCTTGATGGTGCAATCTTTTGGACAGTCTGAAAGAGAAGGGCTGGTGTTGGGAAGATAGGTCTGGTGAGAGAATAAGTGTTGAGACCAGGGTTAACAATCTTGAAGCATGACGCATGGCGGTTGTAAGGGAGATCTTAGGACTCCATGCTGGTAGAAACTTCTTCAGTGATGAGTGGAAGTGGAGATGAGCAGAGCGAAATGCGGAGAGTAAGAGGTCCTGTCAGGGTGGAGGAGTAGGAACCTGTGGGAGATGTGATGGGAGGGGTATAAGGGGAGACAAACGGCTTACGGTGGGAGTTGTGTATCTAATGGGGTTTAACTGCAGTTGGCATGGAAAGGATTACCGTGGAATGTCTTTGCCATTTGGGAGTTAGGGATGGTGTTGCTTGGTGTTTGGAATGGGCATGGTTTGGAGAAGTTTTTTCCTGTCTATAGTAATGGCTTTGTAGCCTGGAGAGAGCTGAACTCCCAGGTATATGACCTGAGTGGCAGACAGCTGAACTTTGGAGGGTGAAACTTGATAGGTGTGTTCTGAGAGAAAGTCTAAAAGGAGAATAGTACCCTGTTGAGAGGTTTGTAGGGAGGGACTGCACAGGAAGAGATAATCTGCATATTGAAGGAGGGTGGAGCTCAAGAGAGTAAGGGATTTGAGGTCTTGTGCTAGAGCCTGTCCAAAAAAGTGGGGACTTTCTATAAAGCCTTGGGGAAGGACTTAAGTGTTCTCTGGATATTAAAAATTAACTTCTCATAAGGAATTTCCTGCCTTGATTTTTCTCTGGGATACCAGCGTCTTGGTCTGAGAGCATATCAAAAGGCTGCCTGCTCAGCTCCCAAGGTGGGCTGAGGTGTCGCTGAAGAATCCTGCCTTTTACTATGCTGTCTACAGCTGGGTCTGCAGGCTAAGTTAGTTGCTCAGTTTGCAAAATTACCTCAGTCAGATCTGGAGGAGGAAAGACAGCACATAGGCCTGGGCCTTTTAGTATGCTAAAGTGAATCTTATACACGATTACAAATGATTAGCATAATAAAACATGTGCTACTCTTCTTTATCTGGGCAACATTAACTGATCTCACTGAAGAATGATTCTAGAGCTTAATGTTCAACATAGTTTTAGTAGTGGGGGGTTTCCAGCATGTAGTTACATTGCTCTGACTGCAAATATCCTGCCTTGCTTTCTCTAGAGGCTCTCACCTTATTCTGTCTAAGCCTATGGTCCCTGTCTGATTCACCCCTCTACAGATAGAGACTCTAGCTGCTGCAAGGGAAAAGGGGTGATGACCGCTCTGGGTGCTTCATGCTGAGAGAGGGTGCAGCTAGGTTTCCATCGCTGGTCAGTTGAGAGGGCTTCGGAAGGTTGGCACTTCTATTCTGGGTTTCATTTCTCTTACTATTTGCAGTTTTGTGGCTTCTAGGCAAGACAGAACAAGTTGTTATTAGGATAAATAGCAACATCTGGAGTTGGATTTTCCATTCTGGAAGGACAAACTTGATGAGATTAAGAATGCATGGCTGAATATGAGAACTAGAAATATGAAGAGTGTAATTGAGAATCATCGTCAGGTATCATGGGGAAACTAGAATTCTGGATCGAGTTTACATCTTAATGACAAGTATTAGGATATAATATAGATAAGACTGCATTATTGAAACAATACTTTTCTCTAAAATCACCCTCATTTTTATTAGAGGTAGCCAGATTAAGAAAATAATTAACAGTTGGCTTGATTATTTGCATAAGTGCAGCAAGAAGAGTAATTCGTTACATGGGATCTTTTAAATGTGCTTTGCTGGAACTTTTTGTAAGGAATTTCAGATTGAACTTTTAAGGGCTTCTTGAAGCCAGAAAGCCAAGCCAGACTTGCCATCAGGTTGTGCCTGCAGTACATATAGATTTAGGTGAATTCCTCTTCTTGAGGTTCCCAATACATTCCTGAGGTTCCTGCACCTACCAGGAAGTGACCTTCCTTACTCACCTGGTAAGGCTGCTGGGAACTCTGTAAGCAAAGTACCAGGCCAGTCCTTGTAAGGGACTTTGTTGGCTTTAAAAGTCAATCTTAGTTCCTTAAAGCTGTCTGTTTATATCTGAGTTTACACACGTGTCTCTCAGGTGTGACATTCCAGTCAAAGCCTTGGTAATATAACCAGTGTTTTTAACTGGTCCTCTTACAAGGAAAGCAGCTTCTTATTGAACTTGTTCAAATAAACATACTGCCATGAAATATAAAAATAGTCACTGAGAATTTTTAAATTCTGGAGGGATCAGGTAGAGAGAAAGATAAAGTTTCAATTCTGCTTATAAAGGCAGTCATTTATTAAACTGTTGTCAGCTTAGAAAAAGCTTAAAACACTTTATCAACAACATTTGAAACAAAAAGCCACCAAATCATCTTCCTTAGTTTACTTAATTCTATGTAACTAATACCTGTTCTGCTGAAATCTAGTTCTTTACTAGTTTAGGAGTAATGAAACATTGAATATAGATGACAAAAGACGTACAAATGACAATGGTTAAAGATCTGATGAGAGCTTCTGTAAGATAGTTGTCATAAGGAAATTTGGATATTTCTGTAACACAAAACATTCAGCAACAAAGTTTATAATCATTCCCTGTGACAGTGCCTTCTAGGTAATTAAGCAGGTAAATAAGCCAAATTAGCCAAATATTTTCCTCCAATGAGAAAAAATTCCTCTGACATGTTCCAGGGGCCCTCTGGAAAATATCAGAGTTAACTAGTGGTAAAAAGCACTTTTTTGAATTTGATTTTGGGAAGCTGTTAAAAGTTTTAAGGCACTTGCTTAAATAGTTACTCACATTAGACAAAGCTACACTTCACTTAAGCATTTTTCTTTGAAAGATTTAACAGATATAATCAACTTAAATGACTTTAGGTAAACTTAGACAGCTGATAACCATAAGGACATGTCTATTCAGTTCAACTTAAATTAGCATTAATGCTTAATATTTTCTATTAGAATTTTCTGGAAATTTTAGAATGCCCAATTTTTACAAGCGCTTGTCTTTAAATAAATTTTTATTAATACCATCCGGAGGTAGAAAAATATTTTTCATTTACACACTTAGGCACAAACATACAGATTGAGAGGTAATGATACAGTGAGAGGACAGAGTTCTTGGTGTGAGCTAGGAGGGGACAAGAGAGCCCGTGGTGAGTTTCATAGGCAGTTGAGGATATTTGCGAATGTGAAAAAAGCTTAGGGGTGTGGACTTTAAGGCAAGTAGTAGGTTTTTAGGATTGCAGGGGAGACAGAGGGAAGAGAGCGTTGTTCGGAGGTAGGGGAAAGCCTGGATATATGGGATCTCTTTCCATTTGCCCGTCTGCTCACAGAAGTTGTATAAGTCGTGAAGAATTTTAGGATCTAAAGAGCCATTTGGGGGCCATTTAGACTGATTGTCCAAGGGATATTGTGGACAGATCTCATTACAGTAGTGAACAGGTTTGAGGTCTGGAGTGAGGTGGAGGGGCTTTAGATTGTTGTGTAAGCACCCTAGCAGTGAATCTGCAGGAATGGAGGGACCAGATCCCGTGGTGAGAACTAGACAATTCAGAAGTTGCTGAGGCATCCCTGAGCTCTTGAGAAGGTCACGGATAAGACCAGGCACAGTTAGGGGGTCATCACCACCTCTAACTGTGGGGTCGAGGCGAAAAAACCAGGGAGGCTCGGTACCTGGTACCAGGAGTTTTCAAGTCGAGTAGATACATAGATAAAGTGAGACCAGGCCTCAGTGGATGAAGATTCTCACCATGGGGAGGCAGAGAAGGGTCGACTATTGGGATCAACTGTGACTCTGAAAGTCGTGGTTGGGGGTGCCCCTGTCCCAGTGGAGCCCTTGAAGTTGCCAGACACTCAACTGTCACTTCCCAGGTTCCAAAGGGACATTTAAGTTGACCATGAAGGGGAGATTCACCAAATTGAAGGCTAGTGTTGGGCGAGAAGACAAGCAATTGGGGAAATGGATGGTGAGCCTGTGGAGGAGGATAGGGCAGTGAGGATTCCCAGATCAGCTCAGGTTCCCGGAGGAAGAGCAAAGTCAATGGGAGAGCCTCATCCAAAGTCACGGAGCCAATGAAAGGGTATCTCGCCGTGACTTTCCTTACCCAGAATGACTCAGGAGACACACTCCCATGCAAGAGATTTTATTATCTGAAAGAGAAAGTGGCTGCCCCCAGAGGGTGGGTGGATGGGGGGGCAGCAGAGAGCAGAGAGAGAGAGGGAGAGAGCAAGGAGATCAGGGGTACAGAGAGACAGAGACAAAGGAAGAGAGGGCAGCAGCGTGGTGCCTTTTATTGTGGTGGACCCGCTAGGCCTGTTCCTTGGGGGAGGGTTGGGATGTTTAGAGATAAGGTGGGGTAAGCCCAGTCAAGCCCCAGGCAAGCCCATGCATAATTCTCACCGGCTTATGTGCTTGGGACCTTGGGGCAAATGGAGGATAAATTACTATGTTCTTACAGTAATAGAAATGGAAGCTGAAATAGAAGTGCCCATCTTCTGAGGCCCTCTCAATTGACCACTGATGGAGACCTAACTGCACACTTTACTGCACCCCCTTCTCAGCATGAAGCAGCCAGAGCAGTCATCACCCCCTTTCACTGGCAGCAGCTAGGGTCTCTATCTGTAGAGGAGGGGGATGAGACAGAGACCATGGGTAGACAGAGTAGGGTGAGTGCCTCTGGAAAAAGCAAGGCAAGATATTTACAGTCAGAGCAATGTAACAATGTAAAGTCCCTATCGAAACTCTGTTCAGCACTATGCAAAGTCAATGTCACACTAATTCTCTAGGGTAAAAGATACCAGACTAGGAATATAGACATCTTTATTGAGATCAGTTAAAGGTCAAAAGGGCAGGAGCAACTTGGCCTGGAATGTTTGAGTGTTCCACAAGGGTACCTCAGCATAATCCGCGACTTCACTGTAAACAGCCCATCTGCCACGTAGTTTGCTTGTACCAGTGGATTAACCCCTTGTTTGTCTGAGCAATTAATAACAGCTGGTGTAGGGGAACCAAGGGTACCTGAGCTCTGTATTTTGGTTCACATCCTCCCTCAAGTTTACCTCTATAATGGGGAAGCTAGTAGGGAACACATGGGCTTAGTATATTCCCTTAGAACAAAAGGAGCAGCCCCCATCCTAGTGCCCCTCCTAGTTGGGCTGGGAATAGCAGGATCAGTAGCAGTAGGGACTGCTTCTTTTGTTGTAAATGATGCCAATTTCAAAGTGCTCAAACAAGTAGACAAAGATCTAGGGATGTTAGAGGGCTCAGTCCATCAGTTAGAGTCAGCTGTAGACTCCCTAGCAGAAGTAGTCTTGCAGAATAGGAGAGGGCTGGACCTCCTCTTCATGAAACAAGGGGGACTTTGCATGGCATTAGGTGTAACCTGCTGCTTCTATGCAAATAAATCAGGCATTATTTGAGATACCCTGGCTATGGTAAGACAGAACCTCAAAAAAAAAAAAAAAAAGAGGTTCAGAGGGAAATAACAGCAAACTGGTATCAAGGCTTGTTCTCATGTACCCTTGGCTAATGACCCTCATGGCAGCCCTTGCAGGTCCCCTCACTCTCCTTCTGCTTGTAGTTACTGCTGGGCCCTGTATTATGATTTGCCTCATGAGTTATATTCAGAAGAGACTAGTGGCAGTAAAGCTACTTTTCGTTAGAGAACGTTACCAAGACTGAAAAAAAAACTGAAGAGTCAATGGTTTGACTCTGTTATAAGGAGAGGGGGGGAATGTTAGGAGCTGAAGCAGTTTCAGACATAAAAATAGGACACAAAGTTCTCTGTAAAGTTAGCCCCAGACCCTAGTCGCATACCAACTTCTGAGAAACTAAAGGAAAAGATATAAATCCCATGAAAAAAACAGGATGTTCAACTAACTCCAGGCTATTTTTGCTCCTATACATTGCTTTGTTAGAGACCAGCAGTATCACACTTTCCTGCTGCAGGTGGGAAAAACAGGATGCTTAAGCCCCCCTAGCATTAAACAAGGAATATAGCTTGCTGAATTTAGGCGAAGGTGGAAAAGTTACAAAAACTAAGCAGGATGCAGTAAAAATGCTTAAAAGGATGTTGTAACAGGGGCTCTGGCTGCACTTGGAGAGCTTGCTCCTTGGCAGGCGCCGGCTGGCTGAAATAAAGTCTCCCTTTTTATAATTTACTTTTCTGTGAGGACCTGTTTCCTTACTCCTGCTCTGGTGTGCCTGATCTGAGACCCATAACAGTGACTACACCAGTTTACATTCCACCAACCATACACAAGTGTTCCCTTTTCTTCACATCCTTGCTAAAACTTACTAGGTCTAGTCATTTAGATACTAGCTATTCAAACAGGTGTAAAGTTATATCTCATTGTGGTTTTGATTTGCATTTCCAGATGTTCCTCTTTCACCTCTGGGGAGGATGTTCTCCCAGGTCACTTTATCAGTGAAACATTTAAATGCTTTCTACACTTTAATTTGTTTCTCTTTGTGGCATTTTTTTCCACTAGTATACTATTTATTTTACTTATTTTTTATAGCTATTGTCCTTCCTTTCCCACAACTTATTTACCATAAAGGCAGATCTTTTTCCTGCTTTATTTACCTCTATATAGTAGTGTTAGGCAGGAAAATAGACATGAGCGGGGTGGAAAGAGAAAAAGGTCAGGAAAATTCACAAAAAAGACCCAGAGTTAATTAATTGGATCTCAAAAAGCCAGGAGTAACTTGTCCTGGAATGTTTGAATATTCCTCAGATAAAGGAAGGTACCTCAGCATAACCCATGTCTTTATTATGTTAATCATACAGGCCCAGTTTATTTTTTAACTTTACCTAAATGCTGGTTTTTTTCCCTCTTTCCAGCCCTAATTAAGTAGTTTGTAAACTAGGCAACTAATTTAGCATGCAGGCCCAGCTGTAAACAACATAGTAAAAGGCATGAAGGATTCCATCTTAAAGATTGTGTTTTAATACCCAAAAAGTTAAGAAGTAAGATTCTTACTCTTTTGCAAACAGACGATCTCAGCCCACCTTGGGGACTGGGCAGGCAACCTTGTTTGATATGCTCCTGGACCAGGACTCCAGAGAAATCAGAGCACTAAGTTGTTTGCGTTAATTCTAAGCATTCAAAGACCACTTAACAGGTCTGCACCCCAGGCCTAAGTCACATTCCTGAAGAATCCTTAAAAGGGGGAACCCCCAACCTTTCAGGTCGCTCCTCTGAGGTTGCCCACACTTGAGTGCAAAACTTTAACTTTTCCCAACCTTTTAGGGCACCTCTCCTCACTGAGTTTGCCTGCTGCACTTTTTATCTCTTTAATTAACTTAAGGAAAACTTTTATTCTGCTTCACTACTGTGTCTCTGTCCTTCAATTCTTTATTGTGGCAGGGACAAGGATACAATGCTTCCTATGGGGAAATTGGGGTTCCTATGGCCAGGATCCTCACTGAACTTGAACCACCAGATGATGTAACTGGCCTGTTGCTAGGCTACCGCTTCCACACCTTTAGGCAATAAGCTATTATTGCGCTATATAGAGAGCTCGGCCCAGTGCTCTAGGCGGAGGCAGGGATGGTGGTGCTTGACCTACCGCTGGGAGAACAAGCCAGGTAATAAACCCTTTCACCCCAAAGAACATTTTGCTGTCAATTTCTTTGGTCACATTGAATCCATAGCGAACTTGCCCAGGCCTGAAACCCATTGGCAAGACAGTCCCCCAGCAGTAGCAGGGAAACATTTAAAATTTAATTACTGAGAGAATAAATGAATATTCTTTCCCATTTCTTGGCAAGCCACTGTGCTGCCCTGCAGTGGGCCCTCCATTTCCTGCTTGGCTGACTCTTACACCTGCTGGCATCAGTCAGTCTCTCTACTACTCATATCCTCTGCTAAGCTTTGGCCTTTCCCAGAAGAAAGTACTTACCCTGCTTTCTGTTTCCAGGGTGCTTCCTCTAGGTGTACCTGCAACCTAGCACCAGCATAGTCCCTTGTGGCTTGACAGACCCAAATAGTGCCTGAAGAAGTAGGCTCAAAGAAGTGAAGTGGTCTAATAAATCCACTCAGCTGACAATGACAGCCAGAAGCGAAGTCTCCACTCTGTGCATCCACGCTGACCCACTTTGAAAGGAGACCATGGCACACTGTTCTCCCCACTCTGGGGTTACTGACTGGTGCTTGTGATGCTGGAGTTCTTGTTTGCAGAGTCAAAGAATGAACTTAGCAAACACCCAAGGTAGGAGAACCAGGGTAGAGCTTCTTTTTAGAAATAAAGTGAGAGGAAAGAGCTCCTGGCTTACACCAGGAGGGGACAAGAGAGCCCAGCATGGTATTGTCTAGGGGATTCATAAGCAGTTGAGAATTTTTGGGAACTGAGGGCTTAGGATGTGGACTTGTACCACCTGCCCACCCTCAAGGTGGGCTGGGTTGTTGTCTGTTTGCTGGGGCTGTTTACAGTGAAGTCATGGGTTATGCTGAGACACCCTTACAGAACACTCAAACATTCCAGGCCAAGTTGCTCCTGGCCTTTTGAACTGTAACTTATCTCACTGAAGATTTCTATATTCCTAGTCTGGTATGTTTATCCTAGACAATTAGTGTGACCTTGAGTTTGCATAATGCTGAACACAGAGTTTTGATAAGGAACCTTACATTGTTACATTGCTTTGACTGTAAATATTCTGCCTTGCTTTTTCCGGAGGCCCTCACCCTATTCTGTCTAAGCCCATGGTCCCTGTCTCACTTGTAGTGATGTAAATCCAGGGAGAGGAAATCCCGGGGCAAAATACCTCTAAAATCCAAAATCAGTCAAAGGGAGAAATAAACTTTAAAACCCGTTTATTGCTTACAAACTGCAGTCCAAGCCCTTATCTCTTTCCTACTCCAGCAGAAGCAAAACCACCCCTCTCCCTCACCTCTCAGGTACAGATAAGCCCTCCATTGCCCAGGTAATTACCCATTGATATGGAGATAAACTTCTCCACCCCTGAGGAAAGATGCAAATGCACTAAAGTCAAACTTCTCTCCAACCTTGATTGCTTTTTGATATGCAGATGTACTAAATCCAGGTGAGATATTCTGGAAATATTACAATTTTACCCACACGTGATTTGTGGTATGGACTGTTGTTCCTGGTGTGAAAAGCCTGCTTATTCATCTTTCTGTCCTAATAGGCACATGGGAACACTGGTGATTCATTAGGAGGGTGGAAATGCATGGTTATATCACCAAGGGCACACCTGCTGAGGAGACAGGGAGAAATGCAGCCTTTATCAAATGATGTAGCTACTCTTCTCAGGCAATTGTGTGATGAGAGTTATTTGCAGCTAACACATAGCCAAAGACCCAGAAATAGCAAAACTAAAACCACCAGGTCAATAAAGTAGTAGCAACAGTTTACTGCACATAAGAACACTTCATGATCCAGGAGCTCTCAAACCTCTGGTGGAATGCAGCTCAGAAGTATAGTGTTATAGGACAGCTTATATAGTGATAATACAGGGTCTGGTTATTTATAATGATTTGTTGTAGGATTAGCATTTTCCTAATGGTAGGGGGTTAGTTACAAATGCTTACCTCATGCCAATTTTGAAGAACAACTTGTTTCAATTATGATTTTCAGAGACATTGATGAGAAGCAGCCCAAGTTAAGTTTCACTTGTTTTGTAGAATAAGCTAAATCAACTTTCACTTATGTGGTTTAATAGGTTTGTCTGCTAAGGGAATTTTCAAGACTGATTTCATTGTATTTAATTTTAATAATTTCCCCCTTTTGGTCATTCTCCCATCAAGCTGAGAATATGACTGACTAGTACAGTGTTATTAGTTACCACTCTTTTGACTTTTATATATGAGAAGGTCACACAGTCCTTCTGTGGGCAATGGAGGGCTTATCTGTACCTGAGAGGTGAGGGAGAGGGGTGGTTTTGCTTCTGCTGGAGTAGGAAAGAGATAAGGGCTTGGACTGCAGTTTGTAAGCAATAAACGGGTTTTAAAGTTTATTTCTCCCTTTGACTGATTTTGGATTTTAGAGGTATTTTGCCCCGGGATTTCCTCTCCCTGGATTTACATCACTACAAGGTCCACACAGCTAAAAATGGTTGAGTTGCGAGGAAAGAGGACTGTGGGGAAAATGGAAGTTCTTATGGCCAGAATCCTCACCTCACCCTAAACTACTTGATGATGTAATTGGCCTATGCCTAGGCTACTGCTTCCACATCCATAGGCAATAAGCTGTTTTGATTGAATCATTATATAAAGAGCCCTGACTGACACTCTGGACTGAGGCAGAGATGGAGGTAGATTACAGACCTGTAGACTGCTGGATGCAGATGTAACTCTAATGCTCAAGCTTTCACTGGAGAACAAAGCCAGGTATAAACCATTTTACCCCAAGAACAGTCCATTGTCATTCTTCAGTCTTATTGTATCCATAGTGAACTTGACAAGGGTTGAAATCCTCAGGTAAGACCACTGGGGTAGTAATTAGGATTCATTGTAGACTGAAGAAGGGAACAGACTGCCTTCACAGGAGGGATACCTCATCAGGTTGCCCCTATGGATGGGAAGACATTTGAGTGTTTCCCAATGGACATGTGGTCAGAGATGGCTTGCCTCCTAGAGGACTGGGCCCCACCCCAGAACTGGAGGCAGGTGGAGGTGACACCTGAGACTGTACGGGTGGCCTTTGGCATAATGAGGTGCCCTGAGAGTGGTGCCCTGAGAAACAGAGTGCCCATGGAGTGGTGGGAACTGGGCTGGCTGTTTCTCCCAGTATTGAAAAGGTCGACAGATGAGAAGAATGTGCTCCTGTGAGAGAGAGATTGAGCTAGCATTTCTGTGAGGCACAGTAGGAAATGTAAAGGGTGTAGCAGAGGAGTCACTTAGCCGAGTGGAGAGAAAAGTGTCATCAGCCCTGAAAATGGAGGAGGAGCTGGGGAAGGATGGAGAGGTAGTGCTGGAGGTACCAACCCCTCCTCTATTGAAAGCCTACCCAATTGTAGTAAAGAAAATTAAGATGCAGCAGCTGCAGCTTCTACTGAGAGAGGTGCAGCCCCTTCCCCAGTTCATGGATCACTCTATGCTCCACCCCTATACTCAGGCTAAGCTGGTGGATTTGGGCTCCTGGTTTCAGCAGAAGCCCCCAGAGTCAACAACAGCTTGGCTCCTGCATCTTTGGGATAAGGGTGGGGCAGGGGTAGGACACTGTTCTGTCTGGATAAGAGATGGGAAAGCTGGCTTCCCTCACAGTTCATCCTGCCTGAGGCAGTGATTACAAAATACACATTAGACCCCAGAAAATCACTCCCTCCTTGATTGAGATATGGCCATGCTTCATACTGTATGGCCAAATCAGGGTGATTTAGTATTGTCCCCCATTAGACAGCAGATATATGCTAAGCTCCAACAG
This sequence comes from Manis pentadactyla, assembly GCF_030020395.1. Lineage (NCBI taxonomy): Eukaryota > Metazoa > Chordata > Mammalia > Pholidota > Manidae > Manis > Manis pentadactyla. The sequence continues at coordinate 67,679,623 of NC_080024.1, read as the reverse complement.
GTGTTATGGGAGTTAGGCATGAAAAATGCCATCTATAATCTAGAGAATTATGGCCCAAATGAGGAGCCTTTTACTGCAGGGATGAGAAATATGGTGCTTCAAATGTCTCCCACATCCCTCTTTGGGCCCCAGTGGCCATTCTTGTCCCTTACTTAGGGAAGCCCATAAAGTGAGGTTACCTGTAAGGTAGCAGAATTGGGAGAGGCTGAAGAAATGAGAGTATGGAAGGAAATAAAGTCTGCTACTCAGAGAAAGAATTTAAAAGGCCCCATGAAGGTCATGAAGACCCAGATGTGGATTGATTTAATAGGGGCAGAAGCAGACAGAGGGAAATTAGATGGGAAGTCAGATAGAGTCTTACTGGAGCTGTGTCAACAATTGAAACCAGAGCAGCAGTTCTGACCACTAAGAATGAAGAAGCAGAGGTTGCAGACATAGCCAAAATCCCTGTATGTTTGCAAGACTTCCTGCTGGAGAGTGAGCCAACCTTGCCCAAACCAGCATAGGGAAATGATTGGGGGACATGGTTCAACTTAGGGGAGGGTGAAGTTACCTGCCCTGAGGGACTTGGGGGGGGGACCAGAGGCCACATGTTGAAATATTTATCCATTGGTCCCCAGTGAATGCACAATGTGTCCTGGCTCTGGTAGACACAGAGGCTGAATGTTCACTGATTTATGGCAACCTAAGCAGTTTCCCTTGACCCCCACTGTTATAAATCGATATGAGGGTAAGGCTGTCAGAGTGAAACAAGCCCAAATCCCATTGGGAATAGGGCATCTACACCCAAGAGTATACTGTGTAGATCTCTCCCATCCCAGAATATATTTTGGGGGTAGAAATCCTGCATGGTCTTTGGCTACAGAGCACTTCAAGTGAGTTCAGACTGAGGATACCTGTGTTGAAGGCAGTTCTGAAGGGACATGCTGCTAAGCACCCACTTGTAGCTCTGCCTGTACCTCAGTGAGTGACAAATACCAAACAATACAAGTTGCCTGGAAGGCATAAGGCTAAAGAAACCGGAGAAACCCTTGAGGAACTGGAAAACAGTGGCTATTATAAAGCCCATTGATAGTCTTTTCAATTCCCCAATGTGGCCAGTGAAAAAGGTAGACAGCTTCTGGCATATGACTGTGAAATACAGAGAATTGAATAAAGTCACACCCCTTCTGCATGCTGCTGTCCCCTCTATTGCATGGATACCCTCAGTCATGAACTAGGAACATACTACATTGTAGATGTTGCTAATGTATTATTTTCCACTGACACGGAACAGGAACGTTAGGAACAATTTGCCTTCACATGGGAAGGATGGCAATCTACTTTCACTGTCCTTCCACAGGGATACCTCCAAAGTCCACCATCTGTCATGGACTTGTAGCTCAGGACTTAGCAGCATGGGAGAAACTGCCAGTCGTTCAGTTGTACCATTATATGGATGAAATGCCTATCCCATTGTGGGCTGTGTATGAGACTTGACCCAAAAGCCATGGAATGACACGGCACAGGTGCTTACACTGGCCAAGTGGGGCACATACCTACAGCAGTGTAGCACCCTTTACACTGGCCTGTTTATTGAAGAACTCCATTGCTTACTGGGGCCAGTGACATATACTAGTGAAAGGCAGGAAGAATTTACTGTTAAAACATTAGTAGCAGAGAGTCCTTATCAGGAGGGAAGAGCCCCTATACCTGAAGATGCATGGTACACAGATGGCTCCAGCTGTGGGAAGTCCCTGAAATGGAGGGCCATACCTTTCCATCCTAATACTGAGACAATATGGATGAAAGAAGGTAGGGGGAAGAGCAGTCAATGGGCAGAGTTGTGGGCAGTGTGACTTGTAATTAGCCAGCAGCCCTCCCCTATATTTGTACTGACAGCTGGGCCATCTATTGAGGCTTGAGTCTGTGTCTACCAGTGTGGTACCATACCAACTGGTTGGTTGGTCACTGACTCCTTTGGGGACAAGAGTTGTGGCAAGACTTATGGACCTGTGGTCAGACTAAAATAGTAACAGTATATCATATGACAGTTCATTTGCCTTTGGCATCCCCAGGAAATGATGAAGCAGATGAATTGGTTCACTGGTTAGAAGGAAACCTGCCTCTGATGTGGTCCAATGGTTATATCATCATTTGTTGAATGCAGGGCAAAAGACAATGTGGGCTGTAGCCCATCAATGTGGCCTGTCTTTGACCTTTGAAGAAGTAAGCATAGCCTGGCAGGAGTGCATTATATGATCTAAAGTGGACTTACACCAAGTTGCACAGCAACATGGGATAATAGCTAAGGGGCTAATACCCCTTGTCAGGGGGCAGATAGACTATATTGGGCCCATTCCCATGAGAGAAGGGTACCAATATGCCATGACTTGTGTGGACATAGACACTGGACTTCTGGTTGCTTTTCCTATGCATTGTGCAGACCAATGGATGACCAAAGGAGGCCTGGAACATCTCTTTGTAGCCAATGGCTGACCACAGGTAATTGAGAGTGATCAAAGCACCCACTTTAATGGACATGCACTACAAAAATGGGTGCAAAAATTAGGAATCAAATGGAAGTTTCATGTACCTTACAATCATACTGTGGCAGGCATGATAGAGAAGTACAATGGTTTGTTAAAATCTGGCCTGAAGTCAGAAACCATCTGTGGTTTAGAATAAAGTGGCTTCTCTTGAGCACCCTCTATCATGACTCCCACCAACTTCTTTGCTCTTTGCATTGTCGGAGACATCAACAGCAATCCCTGGACCCTGACACTTGGCACTGTGAGCAGGATGAGCTGGTGGTCACGAGAGCAATGGTCCTTTGGCTTCCCTGGATGCCGAGGGGTGGGTGGAGGATATGTAGCCCCCAGCCTCTCTTTTGTACCTGGGGGCAGCATACTTGACCATTTGGGTAGCACTGGAGAATTGGGAGTCCGTACACTCAACCCCAGAGACTATACAGATGGCATTGGAGACGTTAGAGTCCTTAGTTCCTCTGGCCCACCGGAAATCAGCTGGGTGAGTGGTGTAGATGCTCCTGATGGTTGTTCACCATGTCTCTTACAAAACTGCAGGGTTGCAGCAGTGAGTGCAGAGTCTCCAATGGAAGGAGAAAGACTTGGAGTAAAGGCTGGTGGCTGCCAAGTGTATGTTACAGAGGCCACTGAGTACTGCCCCCATCATTGTGGGCTGAAAGCCTCGAGTGCGGCACAGCACCTTTGGCTTTGCATGCTCACCCCACTGTGTGGCAATGCATGGAGATACGAGAATCTGCAGACGTGGTGGTGCAGCCAGGCAGCCCCTGAATAGATACCTGGCAAACATGGCCATGGAATTGTGGGATTTGGCCAAGTAGTGTAAGCAACATTTGGGTAAATCTGTGCCTGCCTGGCTGTTGTGGCTGTAGGATGAGGGCACTGAAAATACTGAGCTCTCACTCTCTGAGGTGTTGCAACTCACCAGCATAAAGGTTGTGCCCTCTATGCAGCGAGTATTGCAGGGTGCTAGGTGCACAAACCCACATGCTGGCAATAAGACCATGATAAATTGGTTAATGGCTGCAGCAAAGGCAGTGTGGGATACCCCAGGGGACATGCTGGAACACATAACAGAGTGGAGCATGTATCAGGAGTTGGTGCACGTGCTCAATGAAATGAATATGACTCAAATGATGTTTGCTCCCTATTACCACAGTCCAGATGAGGAACTGTTAACACCCAATATAAAAGATCTTATTCTAGCCAACAGTCCTGCAGTAACCTTTGGAACTGTCTCTGTGTTGCTAGCACTGTATACTCACTGTTCAATATATGAAGCAGTGTCACTGTTAGCTCACTTGGGAGATGTAGAAGTAAAGTGACCTCAGGGAACCAAGGTGAGAACTACCGTGGTGAAGCAGCACAAAGAAAAAAAACACAACAGTGGCAATAATGGCACTAGAGATGGCTGTGGTAGGACCGCTGGAAGTAAGCTGCAGACAAGTATGGACTAACATTTTGGCTGCTAATTTGGCTCATGAAAAGTTTGATGGACAGCTCTTACAGGTCTTGATGGGACTGTGGAAGCAGTTGCATCCAGACAAACACTATCACCCACTGCCCTGAAGTGGGCACAGGCAAGTGCTGTGTTGGACCAGGAACTCCCACTTTACATGCTGATTTTCTCCCCAACGAAGGGTGGGGCCAAGATACACGGTATACTGGGACACCAAAGGACCAGAGGCCATGTGTTAAACTTGCCATTCACTGGTCCCACAGAATGTACAGCAGGTGTTGGCACTGGTGGATACAGGTGCTGACTCAAATCTCTGTGACAACCCAGATAGGTTCTGGGGCCTCTCTGCAGTCATAGAGGGCTATGGTGGGCAAACAGTTTGAGTGCAGAAAGTGACTCTGACTTTGGGATTTGGATGCTTGCTCCCACATCCATGTGTGGTTTATGTATCTCCAAGGGCAGAATACATGCTAGGGGTGGATGTACTCCATGGTCTAACAATGCAAAAGACTCTGGGGAAGTTTCTATTACATGTGTGTATTGTGAAAACAGTGCAGTGAAGTCATCCCCACCACACAACTTTGGTGTTGCCACAAGCCACCTGTATAGTGAACATTACACAATACTGGCTTCACGGTGGCCAGGAGGAAATTGGCCAACCCATTTTGCAGTTGGAAGAAGTGCACATCATCCACCCAGCACACAGCCCTTTTAATGTGGCCTGTGAAGAAGCCAGATGGCACTTAGAGAATGATAGTGGACCATCGAGAACTAAACAGTGACACCCCAATGCATGCAGTAGTACTGAACATTACTGACCTGGTGGGTAAACTGACTGTGACTTTGGGGGCTTATCACTTTGTGTTGGATTTAGCTAATGCCTTCTTTTCCATTGACATTGCACCGGAAAGCCAGGATCAATTTGCCTTCACATGAGAGGGCCGCCAACGGATGTTTGTGGTCCTCCCACAAGGATACCTGCACAGTCCTACTTTGTGTCACAGCTTGGTGGCTAGTGACCTGGCCACCTGGTCCCATCTGCACTAGGTTCAAGTGTTCTATTATATCAATGATGTAATGTTAACTTCTGATTCTCTTCCACATAGAGAAGCTGTGGTTTGCAGTTTGCATCAGGCTCTCCAGGGATGGGGATGGGCCGTCAATGAAGACAAGGTGCAGGGACCTGGTTATTCTTTTTCATTTATTTATTTATTTATTTATTTATTCATTCATTCATTCATTCATTTATTTATCTCATCTCTCATATTTATTGATCAAATGGTTGTTAACGACAATAAAATTCTGTATAGGGGAGTCAATGCTCAATGCACAATCATTAATCCACCCCAAGCCTAATTTTCATCAGTCTCCAATCTTCTGAGGCATAACAAACAAGTTCTTACATGGAGAACAAATTCTTACATAATGAATAAGTTACATAGTGAACAGTACAAGGGCAGTCATCACAGAAACTTTCGGTTTTGCTCATGCATTATGAACTATGAACAGTCAGTTCAAATATGAATACTCATTTGTTTTTCATACTTGATTTATATGTGGATACCACATTTCTCTCTTTATTATTATTATTTTTAATAAATTGCTGAAGTGGTAGGTAGATACAAGATAAAGGTAGAAAACATAGTTTAGTGTTGTAAGAGAGCAAATGTAGATGATCAGGTGTGTGCCTGTAGACTATGTGTTAATCCAAGCTAGACATGGGCAATAAAACATCCACGTATGCAGAAGATTTCTCTCAGAACAGGGGGGGTGAGGTTCTAAGCCTCACCTCTGTTGATCCCCAATTTCTCACCTGATGGCCCCCCTGCGACTGTGCCTGTCTTAGGTTGTTCCTCTCTTGAGGAATCTTACCTGTCTCTGGCTAACCAGTCATCTTTCGGGGCCATACAGGGAAATGTAAAGTTGGTAAGTGAGAGGGAAGCCTTATTGTTTGAAAAGGTTAGCTTTTTACTTCTTTGCATATTTATGCCCTGTGGCTTCTATGCCCAGCATTTGTCTTGAGGTATCTTTACCACTTGGAAGAATTATGATACTCGGTAAATTTGATATGAGGCACGAATTCTATTTAAGGGTTGTAATTAGGAAGGAAGAAGAAAAGCTATAGAAGTAGCAGGCGGAAGAAAACATGGGAAGATTGATTATTTCTTTGACATATCTTCTTGTAGTGTACTTCAGCATGTATAAGTTTTAAGCTACTACTTAAATTGCGCACACACATTAACATAATGGGAGTATAGTTACATAACCAAAGCATATCTGTAATTACCAGCCATCTCCAGTGAAACCAAGAAAACCAGTTAGGCACCTTAGGCATTTGTGAAAACTTATCTATGATATGGTGGATATTATCCAACTGAACTTGAACAGTCTGAGAGAAATCAGACAAATTAAAACAACCCATTCCTGGGGAATGTTCACATCCCTTATGTTCTTTTAACAGTAAATAGTCTGTAGTTGTAAGATTTTGGAGCGCTACAATTGGCACTTCTCCTAATTCTTGGTTGAGTTCCAACAGTATAGATCCAGTCAAATTTGTTGTTTTACTGTATGCACAGGCCAGCTTGGATATCTCCTTCCTCATTCCCATGGCAAGTCCAGAAACTGGTGGGATGAGTGCATCTACAGCTGTAGCAGTGCGTGGATCTTTGTTGGGGTTTTTTGATGATCATCTTCTGGCATGAGTCTTCCAGAGAGTGCTGATGTTGGAAGTTCTCTTTCATATCGTATCTTAGTTCATTTTCGGGATAGCCAAATTAGGCTTTGATCTTCTGTATAGACGCAAACAGACCCTTTGGCTACACTTTTATATGCCCTTTATACTCTTGTGTAGAACTCATTGGAGGTTACCACACAGGAATGGCAATTTTTTTTTTTTGCTTTGTTTTTGGTATCACTAATCTACACTTACATGACGAATATTATGTTTACTAGGCTCTCCCCTATACCAGGTCTCCCCTATAAACCCCTTTACAGTCACTGTCCATCAGCATAGCAAAATGTTGTAGAATCACTACTTGCCTTCTCTGTGTTGTACAGCCCTCCCTTTTCTCCTACCCCCCCATGCATGTTAATCTTAATACCCCCATACTTCTCCCCCCCTTATCCCTCCCTACGCACCCATCCTCCCCAGTCCCTTTCACTTTGGTACCTGTTAGTCCATTCTTGAGTTCTGTGATTCTGGTGCTGTTTTGTTCCTTCAGCTTTTCCTTTGTTCTTATATTCCACAGATAAGGGAAATCATTTGGTATTTCTCTTTCTCCGCTTGGCTTGTTTCACTGAGCATAATACCCTCCAGCTCCATCCATGTTGCTGCAAATGATCGGATTTGGCCTTTTCTTATGGCTGAGTAGTATTCCATTGTGTATATGTACCACATCTTCTTTATCCATTCATCTATTGATGGACATTTATGTTGTTTCCAATTCTTGGCTATTGTAAATAGTGCTGCAATAAACATAGGGGTGCATCTGTCTTTCTCAAACTTGATTGCTGCGTTCTTAGGGTAAATTCCTAGGGGTGGAATTCCTGGGTCAAATGGTACGTCTGTTTTGAGCATTTTGATGAACCTCCATACTGCTTTCCACAATGGTTGAACTAACTTACATTCCCACAAGCAGTGTAGGAGGGTTCCCCTTTCTCCACAGCCTCGCCAACATTTGTTGTTGTTTGTCTTTTGGATGGCAGCCATCCTTACTGGTGTGAGGTGATACCTCATTGTAGTTTTAATTTTCATTTCTCTGATAATTAGCGATGTGGAGCATCTTTTCATGTGTCTGTTGGCCATCTGTATTTCTTTTTTGGAGATCTGTCTGTTCAGTTCCTCTGCCCATTTTTTAATTGGGTTGTTTTTTGTTTGTTGAGGCGTGTGAGCTCTTTATATATTCTGGACGTCAAGCCTTTATCAGATTTGTCATTTTCAAATATATTCTCCCATACTGTAGGGATCCTTCTTGTTCTATTGGTGGTGTCTTTTGCTGTACAGAAGCTTTTCAGCTTAATATAGTCCCACTTATTCATTTTTGCTGTTGTTTTCCTTGCCCGGGGAGATATGTTCAAGAAGAGGTCACTCATGTTTATGTTTAAGAGGTTTTCGCCTATGTTTTCTACCAAGAGTTTAATGGTTTCATGGCTTACATTCAGGTCTTTGATCCATTTTGAGTTTACTTTTGTATATGGGGTTAGACAATGGTCCAGTTTCATTCTCCTACATGTAGCTGTCCAGTTTTGCCAGCACCACCTGTTGAAGAGACTGTCATTTCGCCATTGTATGTCCATGGCTCCTTTATCAAATATTAATTGACCATATATGTCTGGGTTACTGTCTGGATTCTCTAGTCTGTTCCATTGGTCTGTGGCTCTGCTCTTGTGCCAGTACCAAATTGTCTTGATTACTATGGCTTTATAGTAGTGCTTGAAGTTGGGGAGTGAGATCCCCCCTACATTATTCTTCTTTCTCAGGATTGCTTTGGCTATTCGGGGTCTTTGGTGTTTCCATATGAATTTTTGAATTATTTGTTCCAGTTCATTGAAGAATGTTGCTGGTAGTTTCATAGGGATTGCATCAAATCTGTATATTGCTTTGGGCAGGATGGCCATTTTGACGATATTAATCCTTCCTAGCCACGAGCATGGGATGAGTTTCCATCTGTTCGTGTCCCCTTTAATTTCTCTTAAGAGTGACTTGTAGTTTTCAGAGTATAAGTCTTTCACTTCTTTGGTAAGGTTTATTCCTAGGTATTTTATTTTTTTTGATGCAATTGTGAATGGAGTTGTTTTCCTGATTTCTCTTTCTGTTGGTTCATTGTTAGTATACAGGAAAGCCACAGATTTCTGTGTGTTGATTTTGTATCCTGCAACTTTGCTGTATTCCGATATCAGTTCTAGTAGCTTTGGGGTGGATTCTTTAGGGTTTTTTATGTACAGTATCATGTCTTCTGCAAATAGTGGCAGTTTAACTTCTTCTTTACCAATCTGGATTCCTTGTATTTCTTTATTTTGTCTGATTGCCGTGGCTAGGACCTCCAGTACTATGTTAAATAACAGTGGAGGGAGTGCGCATTCCTGTCTAATTCCCGATCTCAGAGGAAATGCTTTCAGCTTCTCGATGTTCAATATAATGTTGGCTGTGGGTTTATCATAGATGGCCTTTATTATGTTGAGGTTCTTCCCTCTATTCCCATTTTGCTGAGAGTTTTTAACATGAATGGATGTTGAACTTTGTCAAATGCTTTTTCAGCATCTATGGAGATGATCATGTGGTTTTTGTCTTTCTTTTTGTTGATGTGGTGGATGATGTTGATGGACTTTCAAATGTTGTACCATCCTTGCATCCCTGGAATGAATCCCACTTGGTCATGGTGTATGATCCTTTTGATGTATTTTTGAATTCGGTTTGATAATATTTTGTTGAGTATTTTTGCATCTACATTCATCAGGGATATTGGTCTGTAGTTTTCTTTTTTGGTGGGGTCTTTGCCTGGTTTTGGTATTAGGGTGATGTTAGCTTCATAGAATGAGTTTGGGAGTATCCCCTCCTCCTCTATTTTTTGGAAAACTTTAAGGAGAATGGGTATTATGTCTTCCCTGTATGTCTGATAAAATTCCGAGGTAAATCCATCCGGCCCGGGGGTTTTGTTCTTTGGTAGTTTTTTGATTACCGCTTCAATTTCGTTGCTGGTAATTGGTCTGTTTAGATTTTCTGTTTCTTCCTGGGTCAATCTTGGAAGGTTTTATTTTTCTAGGAAGTTGTCCATTTCTCCTAGGTTTCCCAGCTTGTTAGCATATAGGTTTTCACAGTATTCTCCAATAATTCTTTGCATTTCCGTGGGGTCCGTCTTGATTTTTCCTTTCTCGTTTCTGATACTGTTGATTTGTGTTGACTCTCTTTTCTTCTTAATAAGTCTGACTAGAGGCTTATCTATTTTGTTTATTTTCTCAAAGAACCAGCTCTTGGTTTCATTGATTTTTGCTATTGTTTTATTCTTCTCAATTTTGTTTATTTCTTCTCTGATCTTTGTTATGTCCCTCCTTCTGATGACTTTAGGCCTCATTTGTTCTTCTTTTTCCAATTTCGATAGTTGTGATGTTAGACTATTCATTTGAGATTGTTCTTGCTTCTTCAAGTGTGCCTGGATAGCTATATACTTTCGTCTTGAGACTGCTTTCACTGCTTTCCACAGAAGTTGGGGCTTTATGTTATTGTTGTCATTTGTTTCTATATATTCCTTGATCTCTATTTTAATTTGTTCGTTGATCCATTGATTATTTAGGAGCATGTTGTTAAGCCTCCATATGTTTGTGAGCCTTTTTGTTTTCTTTGTAGAATTTATTTCTAGATTTATACCTTTGTGGTCTGAAAAATTGGTTGGTAGAATTTCAATATTTTGGATTTTGCTGATGCTCTTTTTGTGGGCTAGTATGTGGTCTATTCTGGAGAATGTTCCGTGTGCACTTGAGAAGAATGTATATCCTGTTGCTTTTGGATGTTGAGTTCTGTAGACGTCTATTAGGTCCATCTGCTCCACTGTGTTGTTCAGTGCTTCCGTGTCCTTACTTATTTTCTGCCCAGTGGATCTATCCTTTGGGGTGAGTGGTGTGTTGAAGTCTCCTAGAATGAATGCATTGCAGTCTATTTCCCACTTTAGTTCTGTTAGTATTTGTTTCACATATGCTGGTGCTCCTGTGTTGGGTGCATATATATTTAGAATGGTTATATCCTCTTGTTTGACTGAGCCCTTTATCATTATGTAATATCCTTCTTTATCTCTTGTAACTTTCTTTGTTTTGAAGTCTATTTTGTCTGATATTAGTACTGCAACCCCTGATTTTTCTCGCTGTTGTTTGCCTGAAATATGTTTTTCCATCCCTTGACTTTTAGTCTGTACATGTCTTTGGGTTTGAAGTGAGTTTCTTGTAAGCAGCATATAGATGGGTCTTGCTTTTTTATCCATTCTATTACTCTATGTCTTTTGATTGGTGCATTCAGTCCATTTACATTTAGGGTGACTATTGAAAGATATGTACTTATTGCCATTGCAGGCTTTAAATTCGTGGTTATCAAAGGTTCAAGGTTAGCCTCTTTAGTATCTTACTGCCTAACTTAGCTAGCTTACTGAGCTGTTATATACACTGTCTGGAGATTCTTTTCTTCTCTCCCTTCTTATTCCTCCTCCTCCATTCTTCATATGTTGGGTGTTTTGTGCTGTGCTCTTTCTAGGAGTGCTCCCATCTAGAGCAGTCCCTGTAAGATGTTCTGTAGAGGTGATTTGTGGGAAGCAAATTCCCTCAGCTTTTGTTTGTCTGGGAATTGTTTAATCCCACCATCATATTTGAATGATAGTCGTGCTGGATACAGTATCCTTGGTTCAAGGCCCTTCTGTTTCATTGTATTAAATATATCATGCCATTCTCTTCTGGCCTGTAGGGTTTCTGTTGAGAAATCTGATGTTAGCCTGATGGGTTTTCCTTTATAGGTGACCTTTTTCTCTCTAGCTGCCTTTAACACTCTTTCCTTGTCCTTGATCTTTGCCATTTAATTATTATGTGTCTTGGTGTTGTCCTCCTTGGATCCTTTCTGTTGGGGGTTCTGTGTATTTCCGTGGTCTGTTCGATTATTTCCTCCCCCAGTTTGGGGAAGTTTTCAGCAATTATTTCTTCTAAGATACTTTCCATCTCTTTTCCTCTCTCTTCTTCTTCTGGGACCCCTATAATACGGATATTGTTCCTTTTGGATTGGTCACACAGTTCTCTTAACATTGTTTCATTCCTGGAGATCCTTTTATCTCTCTCTATGTCAGCTTCTATGTGTTCCTGTTCTCTGGTTTCAATTCCATCAATGGCCTCTTGCATCTTATCCATTCTGCTTATAAATCCTTCCAGAGTTTGTTTCATTTCTGTGATCTCCTTTCTGGCATCTGTGATCTCCCTCCGGAGTTCATCCCATTTCTCTTGCGTATTTCTCTGCATCTCTGTCAGCATGTTTGTGATTTTTATTTTTAATTCTTTTTCAGGAAGACTGCTTAGGTCTGTCTCCTTCTCTGGTGTCTCTGTGATCTTGGTTTGCCTGTAATTTTGTCTTTTCATGGTGATAGGAATAGTTTGCAGAGCTGGGACGAGTGACGGCTGGAAAAACTTCCCTTCTTGTTGGTTTGTGGCCCTCCTCTCCTGGGAGAACAGCGACCTCTAGTGGCTTGTGCTGGGTAGCTGTGCGCAGACAGGACTTCTGCTTCCTGCCCGGCTGCTATGGAGTTTATCTCCGCTGTTGCTGTGGCCTTGGCCTGGCTCGGGCGTCTGCTCCAAAGTGGTGGAGTTGTGTTGGAGGGGGAGCGGCCGGGAGGCTATTTATCTCCATAAGGGGCCTCCGTGCTCCCTGCAGCCCAGAAGATTAGACTGCCCAGAGATCCCCGGATTCCCTACCTCTGGATTAAGTGTCCCACCCTACCCCTTTAAGACTTCCAGAAAGCACCCACCAAAACAAAAAAATGACCACAAAAAAAATTTTTTAATAAAAAAAATTAAAAAATAAATAAAAAATGGCTGCTCGTTTTTCTTTATTCTCCAGTGCCAGCCTCAGGCACCCGCTCACCAGTCTTGCTGCCCTGTTTCCCTAGTATTGGGGTCCCTATCCCTTTAAGACTTCCAAAAAACCCTCACCAAAACAAAACAACAACAACAACAACAGCAACAAAAATGGCCACTCGCTTTTTCTTTTGTTTTCTGGTGCCGGCCTCGGATACCCGCTTGCTGGTCTTGCTGCCCTGTTTCCCTAGTATTTGGGTCCCTGTCCCTTTAAGACTTCCAAAAAGCACGCACCTCACCAAAACAACAACAACAACAACAAAAATGGTCGCTCGCTTTTCTTATGTCCTCCGGCACCAGGCCTCCGGTACCCGCTCACCGTTCTTGTTGCCGTTTCCCTAGTATCCAGAGCCCTGTGCATGCACTGTGTCTGCGCTCTGGTCCGGATGGCTGGGCCTGGGTGTTCAGCAGTCCTAGGCTCCCTCTCCCTCCCGCTCTGCCTCCTCTTCTCCTGCCGGGAGCTGTGGGGAAGGGCGCTCGGGTCCCGCGGGGCTGGGGCTTGTATCTTACCCACTTCGTGAGGCGCTGGGTTCTTGCAGGTGTGGTTGTGGTCTGGATGTTGTCCTGTGTCCTCTGGTCTTTATTCTAGGAATAGTTGTCTTTGTAATATTTTCATAGATATATGTGGTTTTGGGAGGAGATTTCCGCTGCTCTACTCATGCCGCCATCTTGGCTCCACCCCCTCTTTTTCTTTTATTCATTTTATTATCATTAATCTATAATTACATGAAGAATATTATGGTTACTAGACTCCCCCCTTCACCAAGTCCCCCCAACAAACCCCATTACAGTCACTGTCCATCAGCATAGTAAGATGCTGTAGACTCACTACTTGTCTTCTCTGTGTTGCACATCCCTCCCCATGCCCCCCCACATTATACATGCTGATCGTAAGACCCCCTTTCTCTTTCCCTATCTTTATCCCTCCCTTCCTACTCCTCCTGCCCAGTCTCTTTCCCTTTAGTAACTGTTAATCCATTCTTGGGTTCTGTGATTCTGCTTCTGTTTTGTTCCTTCAGTTTTTCTTTGTTCTTATACTCCACATATGAGTGAAATCATTTGGTACTTGTCTTTCTAGGCCTGGTTTATTTCACTGAGCATAATACCCTCTAGCTCCATCCATGTTGTTGCAAATGGTAGGATCTGTTTTTTTCTTATGGCTGAGTAATATTCCATTGTGTATATGTACCGCCTCTTCTTTATGCATTCATCTACTGATGGGCATTTAGGTTGCTTCCATTTCCTGGCCATTGTAAATAGTGCTGCAATAAACATAGGGGTGCACCTGTCTTCTTCAAACTGGAGTGCTGCATTCTTAGGGTAAATTCCTAGAGTTGGAATTCCTGGGTCAAATGGTATTTCTATTTTGAGCTTTTTGAGGAACCTCCATACTGCTTTCCACAATGGTTGAACTAATTTGCATTCCCATCAGCAGTGTAGGAGGGTTCCCCTTTCTCCGCAACCTCACTAACATTTGTTGTTGTTTGTCTTTTGGATGATGGTGATCCTTACTGGTGTGAGGTGATATCTCATTGTGGTTTTAATTTGCATTTCTCTGATGACAAGTGATGTGGAGCATCTTTTCATGTGTCTGTTGGCCATATGAATTTCTTCTTTGGAGAGCTGTCTGTTCAGCTCCTCTGCCCACTTTTTAATTGGATTATATGCTTTTTGTTTCTTGAGGTGCATGAGCTCTTTATATATTTTGGATGTCAACCCTTTATCGGATCTATCATTTATGAACATATTCTTCCATATGGTAGGGTACCTTTTTGTTTTATTGATGGTGTCCTTTGCTGTACAGAAGTTTTCAGCTTGATATAGTCCCACTTTTTCATTTTTGCTTTTGTTTTCCTTGCCCAGGGAGATATGTTCATGAAGAAGTCACTCATGTTTATGTCTAAGAGATTTTTGCCTATGATTTTTTCTAAGAGTTTTATGGTTTCATGACTTACATTCAGGTCTTTGATCCATTTCTAATTTACTTTTGTGTATGGGGTTAGACAGTGATCCAGTTTCATTCGCTTACATGTAGCTGTCCAGTTTTCCCAGCACCGTCTGTTGAAAAGACTGTCATTTCCCCCATTGTATGTCCATGGCTCCTTTATCATATATTAATTGACTGTAAATGTTTGGGTTAATATCTGGGGCCTCTATTCTGTTCCACTGGTCTGTGGCTCTGTTCTTGTGCCAGTACGAAACTGTCTTGATTACTGTGGCTTTGTAGTAGAGCTTGAAGTTGGGGAGCAAGATACTCCCAACTTTATTCTTCTTTCTTAGGATTGCTGTGGTTATTCGGGGTCTTTGGTGTTTCCATATGAATTTTTGAACTATTTGTTCTAGTTCGTAGAAGAATGTTGTTAGTAATTTGATAGGGATTGTATCAAATCTGTATATTGCTTTGGGAAGGATGGCCATTTTGATGATATTAAGTCTTCCTAGCCAAGAGCATGGGATGAGTTTCCATTTGCTAGTGTCCTCTTTAATTTTTCTTTAGAGTGTCTTATAGTTTTCAGGGTATAGGTCTTTCACTTCCTTGGTAAGGTTTATTCCTAAGTATTTTATTCTTTTTGATGCAATTGTGAATGGTATTGTTTTCCTGATTTCTCTTTCTATTAGTTCATTGTTAGTGTATAGGGAAGCCACAGATTTCTCTGTGTTAATTTTGTATCCTGCACCTTTGCTGTATTCTGATATCAGTTCTAGTAGTTTTGGAGTGGAGTCTTTAGGATTTTTTATGTAAAATATCATGTCATCTGCAAATAGTGACAGTTGGACTTCTTTACCAATTTGGATTCCTTGTATTTCTTTGTTTTGTCTAATTGCTGTGGCTAGGACTTACAGAACTATGTTGAATAACAGTGGGGAGAGTGGGCATCCCTGTCTTGTTCCCGATCTCAGAGGAAAAGCTTTCACCTTCTCACTGTTCAGTATGATGTTGGCTGTGGGTTTATCATATATGGCCTTTATTATGTTGAGGTACCTGCCCTCTATACCCATTTTGTTGAGAGTTTTTATCATGAATTGATGTTGAATTTTGTCGAATGCTTTTTCAGCATCTATGGAGATGATCATGTGGTTTTTGTCCTTTTTGTTTATGTGGTGGATGATGTTGTTGGATTTTCAGATGTTGTACAATCCTTGCATCCCTGGGATGAATCCCACTTGGTCATGATGTATGATCCTTTTTATGTATTTTTGTATTCGGTTTGCTAGTATTTTGTTGAGTATTTTTGCATCTACGTTCATCAGGGACATTGGGACCTAGTTATTCTGTCAAGTTCTTGGGTGTTGTCTGGTTTGGTAAGACAATAGTGTTATCTGAAGTGGTGATTGGTAAAATACAACAGTACCCCTGCCCAGAAACTGAAACAGCTACAAACATAAGTGGGCTTGCTGGGGTATTGGGGAATGTTTACCTCTCACTTAGCCATGCTGTTAAAGCTGCTGCATCAGCTTATAAAGTGAGGGAAAATGTGGGACTGGACACCAGAGGTGGAAAGGGCTTTTGCTGAGACAGAAAGAGCAGTGGCTCAGGCCCAGATGCTGCAAGTCACTGGCCCCTCCATGCCATTCCTGCTGACGGTGTCTACCAGCACAGATGGGTGTGGTTGGGGATTTTGGCAGAAGCACAGGGTCCACAAAGTCCCAATAGGGTTTTAGTCTCAGTTGTGGAAGGGAACAGAGAATCGCTATTTGCTGTTGGAAAACCAGCTGGCAGCAGCATATGCCACCTTACTGGTTACTGAAAGAATCATGGGAATGCAAGCACTATAGGCCATTACTGCCCTCCCGATTGAAGGGTGGGTGCAAGCCTGGCTACAGCTCCCCAGACTGGGATTGCCAACTGGGATTCTCCAGACATGCACCCTGGCCAAGTGGGGAGCCTATTTAGAACAACAGGCTGGATTCTTCAAAAGCCCTCTCTCACAGGAATTGCAGCAAGTCCTGGGACCATTAACCTTTGTGATTGAACCCCCACCCACCTTACCAAGCATGGAAGCGTCAACAATAAGCCCCTATGATGAGGGGACAGCGATGCCACCAGCAGAGGCCTGGTATTCAGACAGATATGCAAAGGGCCACCCACCAACATGTGTGGCTGTTGCCTTTCAGCCTTTACAGGAAGAGCTCTGGTATGAGTCTGGGGTAGGGAAATCCAGCCAGTGGACTGAATTATGGGCATTGTGACTTGTTTTGGCTAGGGAATCAGGTCAGATAACTGTCTGTACTGACAGTTGCACTGTGTTTTGTGGCCTCACTGGTTGCCTCAGTGGACAGCACATGACTGTGAAATAGGCAATCACCCAATGTGGGGACAAATGATGTGGAAGGACCTGTGGAACCATGGGTTAAAGGAAGGTGCCCTGATATATCATGTCTCAGGACATGGCCCGGCATGAAGCCCTTGGAATGACGTGGCCAACACCTTGGCCAGGGCTCATATGCTCCAGAACTGCCCCCTATGTACATGCAACCAACAAAACTAGGGCATGTAGTCCCTAGAACCATGTGTAAAGTTGCCCAGAGGTGGCACATTTTGCTGACATTTGCTGATGCAAAACAAGCAGTGCAGACATGTGCTCAATGTACTCACTTTTACCCACACCATCATCAGAGGGACAGCTCCCCCACCCACCAAAACCCTTTAAGGTGTGGCAAGTAGATTACATAGGGCTCTTGCCCAGTTATCAGGGCTATAAATATGCATTCACAGCTGTGGACATGGCTGCAGGATTGGGTTTTGCCCATCCCGTGGCCCAGGCTATCCAACACACTACTAAACGGGCCTTGGAGCACTTATGTGCCAGTTATGGGTGTCCACTGATGGTCAACAGTGACCAAGGGAGCCACTTTCCAGGACAGGAGATACAAAAACGGGTTGTTAAAGGACAAATTGAAACATTTAGGATGGACGCAGTGGGTGAAGCACTTACCCGAAGCAGTACTATAGCTGAATGAGCAACCAAAGAACACTGGGGATGTCCCACAGAGGCCAGTGGTGGCTCGCCCACACATCTTGAAAAATCTGAAAAAAAGTACCAGTGAGTTGCAGCCGCAATTGTTGAAAGAAGCATTGCTCCTTCCTGCCCCACGTACACTGTCTCCTGGCTGTACAGAGTGGACATGGCCATGGGCCTTGGTGTTTGGAGGACATCCATGGGTCTCCTTGTATGAGGCATGGGAGTAGGGGCTGACCCATGGGTTACAAGTTACCCCATGGATAGTGAAGTGGCCTTTTAAACCTACTGCTTCCTTGCCAGAGAGGGCAATAACCATATTGGCAGGAACTGTGGTCATGCAGGTGTGGCCAATACCACAATTTCTGTTGAAGGCTGAACCTGATGCTTTGCCAGTGTCCTCGGGCATTCTGATTTGGAATCAGACCAGGAAAACTGCCCCTGGCAGTCAGTTTTGTCACAAGATGACAAGGTCCCTTGTATCCTCCCAGATAACTGGGACTTGCCATTGATGGTATCTTTGTTCTGTCTTTCTGCCCAGGTTGACAGAGAGCAATAGTATGGTGGCATGGGCCCAGGTACATAATGTCTCCCACTGCTGGGTGTGTATGGAACTGCCCACAGAAATTATTGCTGACTGCCATGGAAAATCGTCCCCACCAACCTGTCTGCATGGGAATGCCTTTGAGCATGGAATCGCAGTGATGCCAAAGGTGAAGCAAAATGGTGCACAATGGAGCAATTGATCTTACAATCAGCAAACACTCTGCCTGGGGAGGGTACCATGTATAATGGGCAGGGATGGATGTCGACTATACATTTAACCTTGCAAACCATAGCTCTGCTGTGCATTGAACAGCAGGTTTCCATACCCAATTGTATGGTTGGCTGGTTACCCAGAGAACTGTGTACCAATGTTACTGTCAAGTCTCACCCCTAAGCAGTGGTGGGACAGTCACGCCCATGTGGGCACTATGCCAACTTCTTTCCAGGAGAAAACATTTGGATATGTGGGGAATATGGCTGGTCCCATCTCCCTGCCAATTGACAGGCTATTGTACTTAGGTATCCGCCCATACCTATCCGGGCAGATACTACAAACCTTGCCGTGACCCACACATAATTGGGTTGCTGTATATCACAATATTGGCATCGTCCCATATGGACAGCATGGTGGTTTTACCCACTGGCTATTTTCCTCCCAGGAGCTGGCACTATAGATGTAGAATTACAAATAGAAGCCCTGGCACAGCATGTTGCTTATGTCCTGAATATAACAAGGTCCTTGCTAGCCCTATTGTTAAATGAAATCACCCAAATGTGGGAGGTGATTTTACAAAACAAAATAGCTATGGATATAGTCACAGCTGCACAAGAGGGCACCTGTGCTTTACTGCATGTTGACTGCTGCTTATATCCCAGACCACCAGCAGCAGATACAAGCTGTGCTCCAGGAAATAGATTAAGTGTCTCAGATATAAGCCTTATTCCAAGAACCCCTGTCTACTTGGTGGTCGCAGCTCAGTCCCACTTGGTGATGGTTTCTAACCATTGTTGCTGCTGGGACATGTGGCCTCCTTGTCTGTTGTTCTATATATTGTTTCTGTGGGCTCTGGGCACAGGGCTCTGCTTTGTATGCAAGGAAAAAGCAGACAGCTGCTGTCCTATAGAAAGGGGTGGGATATAGGGAGGCCCCTCCCCACTTTCCCTACTGTTCTATGAGTACTGTTGTCTGCTGCTTCACCCCAGATATGTCTGGCCTTGAGAAACTGAAAACACAGTATGTTGTATCCATGAGTAAGAAGCTAGATTATTGCCTTGAAGGCCGGACACCTGGTCATGAAAGCCACATGCTTTCAATACTTATGTAACCATGAATTAGCACTATAGCAGTATAAAAAGTACAGCTTTATGTAGAATAAAGTGGCTTCTTTTGAGCACCCTCCATGATGACTCCCGCCTCCTTCTTTGCTCTTCGCATTTCCCCAAAACCTCAAAGACAACCCCTGGACCCCAACACTCCCCTTATGCAATTTCAAGTACAAACTACGGAAGAATCATTGAAGCCAAGGTTTGGCCAACAGAATAATGGTGCCGGCACCAACTGCACTGAGCTCTGGAGACTCCATTGACTGGACATGGCCTTGGACATTTTAACACATGGACCAGTGATGGCTGGCCCTCCTGGCATCTTGGAGACAAGGCTTGGAAGCTGGCCCCCTGTGTATTCCTGGAGTAACAGTAGAGTGGCCTCCAAAGACTATGGTAGTATATCCTAAATGGCCAGAAGATAGGCGCATCTTGCCAGGGGGGTTTGTGTTGTCATTATGGCCAGTGCATGCACATATATATAGATCTCTCAATAACCCCCTCAGGGAGAAGGGCAAAGGTATGGTATATGAGACCCGGACGGACCCCCTTCTTGCTACTGTCCTATAACAGGACCACTCTTTTGCATGCATCCTGCCTGATGGACAAGATTTGCCCATGTTGGTATCATCAAAACATGTGTCTTATCACCCTTAAGTCCTTTGTGGATTGGGCACACAGCCTAGCAAATCTGCTACTCACTGGGGTGCATGGAGCTCCCTATCCATGCCACTACTAAGTGTGAGTCATGAACTTATCTGAGTAGAGCTGGTTTTGAATACAGCTGAAATAACCTCCTCAGGCTTGAGGATTATAATTTTTGTTACCTACATCAAAACTGTGTGTCATGACTTTTTGTTATGTCTGTATGTTGTTATCCTCTGTTGCTGTTGTGTAATCTGGTTACAATGCTCCAGCTTTCTCATACAGGGACCATTGCAGAAGATTGAGGCCATGTAGATTGTGAGGTGAGAATCCTGGAGGGGTGGAGTTTGGGGGAAATGGAAGTTCCTATTGCCAGAATCCTCACCTGACCACAACTACTTGATGGTGTAATTGGCCTATTGCTTCCACACCCATAGCAATAATCTATTATTGACTGAGTCACCAAATAAAGAGTTCTTCCCAATGGTTGGTGGTCTGGGCAGAGGCAGAGATAGAGGATTACAGACATGCAGACTGTTGGATGCAGATGTTATTCTAGTGTTTGACCTATTGCTGGGAAAATAAAGCCAGGTATAAACCCTTTCACCCATGAATGTTCCAATGTCATTCATTGGTCTCACTGAATCCATAGTGAACTTGCACAGGACTGAAACCCTCAGGCAAGACAAGGGCCATCATGATTTTCATCATTTGCATAGCGATCACTAAGTTCTTCCAGTTGTCTAATCCTGATGGATACTGTTTGACCTGTGAGTAGCTTCAGAAAGGCATCTGAAGCCCTGGAGAGGGTACACCACACTGGAGAGGCTAATTTGATGACTATAAGGAGAGTAATAGCCAAGAATTAAAGTTCTCTAGAATGCAGATTTCCAGGAGTCAAGATTTAACCAAATAAAATCAAATGGGGTATAATCAGATTCAGGTTTCTAAGTCAATCAACATTTTTGGATGTGTAATTGGGTTTCAGTTTTTTTTTTTAGTTTTTTAGATAGACACAATGTGATATATAAGCACTCAAATATAGTTATAGTTACTCAGGACAGGATGAACATGAAGATGTTTTATTTCAGGAGGGGGTGTTACAAGTGAACTTCCACCTAAATTAGGCCTCTATAATGTGAGCAACTCAATGAGAGGCATTTCTATGGAAGCAAAAGAAAAACAAAGACTAATAGTTGGAGCAAATTATAAACACAGTTTCTGACTTTGGACCGCAGCCAGTTGACACATTTTCAATATTTGAGCTTGAAACATCTTTAGATGGTGAAATGATTATGGCAGGTTCAACCTGATGGATTTTCTTGGTTTGCAGTTTGTCTTTCATGATGTTATCAGGCCTTCTGGTAAACTCCCTAGAGTGGTCCATATATCAACAGGCATGAAGTGGTCCATATATAGTCTGTTGTGATGGTTTTCTGAACGTTACAGGTAGATAACAAAACCTCAAGGACAGTTATAGGACTAGAGTCTGATAATGGGTACACTTTTATTTTTTAATAAAATATTTTGTGGTATTTCTTATAATATTTTATTTTTTATTTCCTATTGACATACTTTTTCTATGTCATCTTATTCATATGTGTGCTAGATTAATATGTGTGTAAAATAAGTCTACTCTTATTCAACTTGGCTTATTTGCTTGATTATCCTTACCTTAGTAAGGATAAGGATTCTATACATATTTTCAAATATGATATTCCAGTCAAAGCTTTGGTAATGTCCAAGAGACTTTACTGGTTCTATAAAGTCAATCTTAGTCCTTTAAAATTGTCTGGTAATAAGGAATCTCAGATTCAACCTTTAAAAGTCTCTTTAGGGTAAGAAGCCAAGCTAAGGACTTATCCAATTATGTCCTATTACAAGGAAAACAGATTCTTTTTGAACCTATGTATAAATACCTATCCTGTTATGAAACATAAGTGTCTGGATGGATTCAGGGGGGACAGGTAGGGAGAAAAAGATAAATATTTCAAACTTTGTTTGCCAAGGTATATTTTACCAAATTAATGTTTTAGATGGCCTTTTTTAAAAAGAAAAAGGGATTTTAAATATGGAAAACAAAACATTAAAGAATAACAATGTTTCAAATAAAGCCATAAAAATTATAATAATCTTTACCAGCTCATTCAGTCTCATGTAATTAATCTTTTGCTTGATCTAGGGCTAGCAGTTTCATGAGTCAATCAGTTTTCCATTAGAGTTTTAGAAAGTCTTTGCCCATTCAATGTTAGGACCTTAAAGTTATCAGAAGTCTGTATTGTACTTGTCAGGGTATTTTCCATGAATCTCTTTGAATATGAAGTATTTTCACCTGTAGTTGGTTGAAAATGCTTTGAGAGAAGAATCAAGAGTAAAACAATAACTGTGAGTGACAAAAGATTTAAAAGTAGCCATGGTTAAAGATCTGGTGAGAGTTCACCAAAAAAGATGATGCAATTGGCAAGTAAATTTGGTTATTTTTATGATACACAGTATTTTAAGATAATAGCTGGAATTATGATTGATAGCAGTATACCAAGACATATCAGATTTTTAGAAATCTCATAAAATGTCAGGGATACTTATATTAAAATTACACATATAAATATAAACACAGAAGGTAAAATATTACTTTTTATTTTGTAATGTAAAACATTACAATTTATCATGTCAAACAAGTCTAAGCAAATGGACATTTTTTTCTTTATAAGGACAAAGAACAGATCTTTTAAGATATTCCAGGGACCCTTTGAAAAATCTCATAGTTAATTTGAGGTCAAAAGACTTCATCCAGAATTTGATTTGGGGAAATTTGTTACAAATGGCAAAAGATTTAAAATACTTGATCAAATAGGATCACAAGTCACTGTGAAACAAACTTATTCATTCAACCAAAGTGACAATTAAGAGATACCAAAAGCAAATACACTGTTACATAGTTGTAAATAAACAAACAAAACCTTAGCTCTTTTAATGTTGAAAAGACTCAGTTTTTCTAAGTAATCCAAATATTTGTGGCACCTTGGAGGTGGTAGGCTGCTTGAGGATGGGCTGAACATCTCTTTTTCAGCCAATGGCTGCCAGAAACTCATTGAAGTAGATGTCAAACACAAACTTTGTCCCTTTTACAGGAAGCATATGGCCACAGAAGTTGCTGCTGACATTCTGGGTGAAGAATGGAAGGGGTATATGTTCCAAATTAGTGGTGGGAATGACAAACAAGGTTTCCCCATGGAGCAGGATGTCTTGACCCATGGCCATGTCTGTCTTCTGCTGAATGAGAGGTATTCCTGTTACAGACCAAAGAGGACTGGAGAAAGCACAAATCTGTTCAAGGTTGCTTTGTGGATGCAATTTGAGTGTTCTCAGCTTGGTCATTGTAAAAAAAGGGAAGAAGGATATTCCTGGACTCACAAACACTACTGTGCCTCATTGCTTGGGATCCAAAAGAACTAGCAGAATCCACGTCTCTCTAAAGAAGATGAAGTCTGTCAGTATGTTGTGAGAAATCCCCTAAGCAAAGATAGTAAGAAACCTAGGATCAAAGTGCCTAGGATTCAGCATCTTGTTACTCCACATGTCCTGCAACACAAACATTGGTGTATTGCTCTGAAGAAACAGCATACTGAGGAAAATAAGAAAGAGTTTGCAGAATATGCTAAACTTCTGTCCAAGAAAATGAAGGAGGCCAAAGAAAAATGCCAGGAACAGATGGCCAAGAGGTAGAGACTGTCCTCTCTGAGAGCTTTTCTATATGAGTCTGAATCCAGTCAAAAATGAGATTTTTTGAGTAACAAATAAAATCAGACATCAGTTCTCCTTTATTGACTTTTCATGATAAAACTTAAATGAAAAGGGGTCATAGAAAAGTTGGGGGTGGAGTATTTTATACAGCAATCTAATAATAAATAAATAGTCTGCAAAAGAAAAAAGCAAAGACAACATGAATCATAAAAGATATTTTTATGAGACAGAATCTGTTTTCTGGAAAGATTACATGAAAATTAGTGAAAAACCTTTTGTTATAATTTCTTAATGATCTAAGAGATTTTGTGATTTTAACAGGGAGAAATTAAACTTCAGTTTTATATCAGTACATTATTGAGCTTATTTTTAAAAATGCTTCCAAATAAATCTATTTAATTTTAGCCAGTTTTGACTTCACAAAATAAAACTTTTCCACAAACCTTCTATATTTTCCTATATCCATTTGTCTTGTTCTTTTATTTTTTTTTTAATATGGAACAACCAGTTGTTTTGGGACAAAATTACACTCTTGTTTCCTTAACAAAACACAGGCTATACTTTTCCTTGCATACTTTTCACATAAAACCACACCCTATTAGATTCCTATACTTTGTATACAAAATTGTTTCCATTCATTCTCATTGTTTCTAGGAGTTTTACCTTAAAACCTTGCAGGCCCGCAAAAAAGGCTGTTCATTTTATCAACTCTTTAACTGGGTTCAATTCTATATGTGGTTCTCAACCATTAAAACTGGTTGATTGGCTATTTGAAAGTAAAATTCATCCTTTACTGACTCCTTTTTCAAACTTAAACAGGAACAGAAGCTGCAGCCCCATTTTCTGGCTTCCAGAGCTACAGCTTATGGTCACCACCCCTCTCTGTGAATGTCACAATTAAATTCAAAGCATGCAATAGGCAGTCTTAAGTGCATGGTATAAAGTTCTTACATCAGGTGCTATTTATGGGCAAGTGTGGTTGATTCACAAAATTTAACATATTGAGGCATCACCCCTCAATAAGTTGCCAGTTTTAAAATTGCTTCCCATTGTAGATTCATATAGAAGTAATTCATAGAGTAGTACTTGATTTGGAAGATTGATTTTTAAAGGACCTAAAAGACATATCAAAAACAAAAATATAACTTAGTAAAGCCTTCCCAAATGTTTACAGTTAAGTGGTTCTTGATAGATTAAGGCAATATTCAAAGTTTTGCCTTATCAAATTTTAGAATAAATTAGCTTTGGTAAATAAAGTGCAAATAAGCATATAATCTAATTATAGGCTTATAAATTAAAGTCGAAAGCAAAATTCAGTAACAAGGAGGATTAAGATACAGCCTGAGAGATTTATGGTGATCAGAGCTTGGAATATTGAGACACAAAAAAGCAATTCTTCTTAGAGCAGGATGAATCAAAGGGTCCTAGGGAACTCTTGTTAGTTCAGTTCAATGTAACACAGATTTGTGGTTATGTGGGAAAATGGTCTTATTTTGTTCAGAGCTCCATATTGAAATATTTAGAGAGAGGAAGATGTCATGATGTTTGTAATTTAATATTCTTCAGTAAAGCAAAATAGCAAATATGGCAAAACAACAGTTTTAACCCACTTTTCTGTACATGTAGACAGCCCCTGACATTGCCCCACAGAGTTCCCTACTGGTGTCCCTGTGTGACCCCCTCCCTGAGTGTGGATCTGTGACCACTATTGTAATCTTCCCAGATCAGGTCACAAGAGGGGCTTGTCCCTAACTCTCTCATTCCTTTCCTCCCTACCTCTTGAGAAGTCAGGGCATGGGACCCAGGGGTTCTCAGATAAACTGATATTTGCAATCATGTGTTAAATGTTCTAAACTGGAAGCTAGTTATGAATATCCTAAGGCCTCTGATAAGAAGACAAGGAGGAAGTAGATGGAATAAGAGGATGGGGTTTGGGGATAGGTATTGGGAAGAGTCAACTTCTGAGCCCTCCTACCCCAGCCAACCTCTTGAGACATCAGCTGGGACTCAAATGTTCTGGGAAGCCTTTGATGTCTGCTCCCCTCATCCTCCATTCACACATACACAGAGTGAATTCCCAAGGGTTCCCTGATCAAAGCACTCAGATGCTGCAGGGTCACTGCCTACTTCCTGTCTCCCCTATTGAAATGGAAGCTATCCAATGTAAGAGCCCTTCTCCTTGACCTGGTCTTCCGAGCTCAGTGTGGCAATGACATACTGTGTTACCAGATGCCAGGGGTGGAGCTGAACATGGACTGTTTCCACTCCCTGCTAACTGTGCATTGTCACCACACCCCACAGTTAGCCCAGTTCACAGCAGTCCAATACTCTGATGAAGGACACCCCCACCCAAGTCCTCTCCTTTTACACAAGCAGCCTGCTTCCTGCACAGTTCTGAAAAAAATCAAATGTGTCTCTGGGGAGAGAAATTTCTATTTTTACTTCAGGGAATTTATGCTTTCTATTATTTTACAACCATGTTTTGTTCTAGGAGATTTTTTAAATTTTGAAAAAAAGTTAGAATACAATACTATATTGGGAATTCTTGGAAAAAGATGACAGTGTAAGAAGGCAAGGAAGAAACCTCCTTCCCAAATCACATACGACATAAAAATACAGCAAATACAAGTAAACCTGAAAATGACCTAAAGACTGCAGAAAAGACTACCTACATCTTGGGAAGAAGAGAAGACCTCACAGACAAGGGTAAAGTGGAAAGCTGTGATCCAGTGGGACCCAAGTGCCCTCCTACCCCAGCCCACAGGCAGGAGGAAGAGGAATGGAGTACAGAAGGAGTAGGACCCCAGGACCACTGAACACATGGCCCAGGAGATCTGCTCTGGGAACACGAACCCACATTACATGGTGCTCTGGTGATTAGTGGGCCTGGACAACAAAGACAGGTGGAACACTTGGAGAGGCTGAAATCCCAGCCACCTATTCCAGCCCCACTGAGACAAAAACAGAGTGGGCAGGTTGAAAGACTTCCCTTCTTTGCAAGACAGAAAAGAGCCCTGCCCACTGCATACCAATAGCTGGGGCTTCTGCACAAAAATTGAGCTTCTGGGCACTAGAGGGTGCCTTCTCCATAAAGCTTTCATTCCATAGGAAACAATAAAAAAATGAAAAGGAAGAGGAATTTGGTCTAAACAAAACTACAAGACAAAACACCAGAAATAGGGTTGAGTGAAACTGAAATCACCAATCTTCTTTATAAAGAATTCAAAGTAAAAGTTATAAACATGCTTACAGATCTACATAAAAATATTCAAGGCCTCAGGGAAGACCTCCACTGAAAAATAGATGACCTCCAAAAGAGTCACTCAGAGCTGAAGAATATAGTATCTGAAATGAAAAAACACAATGAAAGGATTTAATAGCAGCTTTCACAGGTTGAAGATGTAAATGAACTGAAAATTAGAGAGCAAGAAAACAATGAAGTCAAAAAAGAGATAATAAGAATGAAATAATAATGAGAGCTGTGTGACCAATCCAAATGGAATAATATTCACATAATAGGGGTATTAGAAGAGAGAGACAAAGGGATAGAAAATCTCTTTGAAGAAATAATTGTTGAAAACTTCCCCAAACTAGGGAAGGAAATGGACACTCAGGTCATGGAAGCTCAGAGAGCACCTAACAAAAGAAACCCTAGGAAGACAAGGAGAAAGTATTAAAAACAGTCAGAGAGAGAAAGAAGCTTACTTATAAAGGAAACCCCACCAGGCTATCAGCAGACTTCTCAGCAGAAACTTTACTGGACAGAAGGGAGGGGCATGATATATTTAATGTAATGAAACAGAAGGATATCCAACCAAGAACACTCTGTCTGGCAAGATCATCATTTAAACTTGAAACAGGGATTAAACAATTTTCATATTGTTTAATTCCTCCAACAAAAGTTGAAGGAATTCACCACCACCAAGCTAGACCTACAGTATATGTTAAAGGGACTGCTCTAGATGGAAATGTTCCTGAGGCTAAATAGCTGTCACCAGAGAAAATTAGCCCACAGTAAAGGTAATAGGCCAATTAATTAAAAAGGAAGTAAAAAATTAAATCAACTACTGACAAAATCAGTCAAGGGATACAAAAAAAGTATAGAATATGATACCTAATATATAAAAGGTAGAGGAGGAAAAAGGGGGAAAAATTACTTTTAGATATTGTTTGAAATAGAGTAATCAGTGACTTAAAATAGACTGTTAGATAGTAAGGAAGCTAACCTTGAACCTCTGGTAATCACAAATCTAAACCCTACAATGGCAAGAAGTACATATCTATTAATAATCACCTTAAATGTAAATGGACTGAATGCACCAATCAAAAGACACAGAGTGGCAGAATGGATTAAAAAAACAAGATCCATCTATATGCTGCCTACAAGAGACTCATCTCAGATCCAAGGATATATACAGACTAAAAGTGAAGAGATGGAAAAAGATAGTTCATGCAAGTAACAGAGAGAGAAAAGCAGGAGTTGCAGTACTTGTATCAGACAAAATAGATCTCAAAACAAAGAAAGTAACAAGAGGCAAAGAAGGACACTACATAATAGTAAACAGTCCAACAAGAGGATTTAACCATTATAAATATCTATGCACCCAATATAGGAGCACCTAAATATGTAAAACCAAAACTAACAAAATTAAAGGGGGAAATAGACTGCAACACTTTTATTTTAGGAGACTTAACACACCACTCACACCAATAGATAGATCAACCAGTCAGAAAATAAGTAAGGAAAGAGAGGCACTGATCAATACATTAGAACAGATAGACCTAACAAATACCTACAGAACATTCCACTCCAAAGCAGCAGGATACACATTCTTCTCAAGTGTACATGGAACGTTTTCCAGAATAGATCACATACTAGGCCTTAAAAAGAGCCTCAGTAAATTTAAAAATATTGAAGTACCAACCAGCTTCTCAGACCACAAAGGTATGAAATTAGCAATGAATCATGCCAAGAAAACAGAAAAGCCAACAAACACATGGAGGCTTAAGGACATGCTCCTAAACAATTAATGGATCAGTGACCAGATAAAAACATAGATCAATAAATTTATGGAGAAAAATGAAAACAACTCAACAGCCCAAAACCTGTGGGATACAGTGAAGGCAGTTCTAAGAGGAAAGTATATAGCAATGCAGGCTTACCACAAGAAACAAGAACAATTCCAAATGAACAGTCTAAACACACAATTAATGAAACTAGAAAAAGAAGAACAAATGAGGCCCTAAGTCAGTAGAAAGAGGGACATAATAAAGTAAAGAAATAAGTAAAATTGAGAAGAATAAAATAGAAAGAATAAATGAAACCAGTGGCTGGTTCTTTGAGAAAATAAAGAAAACAGATAAACCCCTAGCCAGACTAATTAAGAAAAAAGAGAGTCTACACACATAAATAGAATCAGAAACAAAAACAGAAAAATCACTAGAACACCAGAGAAATATAGAGAATAATTAGAGAATACTATGAAAAATTACATGCCAACAAACTGGACAACATAGAAGAAATGGACAACTTTCTAGAAAAATACAGTCTTCTAAGACTGACTCGGGAAGAAAGAGAAAACCTGAACAGACCAATTACTAGCAATGAAATTGAATTGGTAATCAAAACGCTGCCTAAGAACAAAATCCCTGGTCCAGATGACTTCATGGCTGAATTTTATCAAACATTTAAAAAAGAGCTATTACCCATCCTTCTTAAAGTATTCCAAAAAGTAGAAGAGGAATGAATACTTCCAAACTCATTCTATGAGGCCAGCATCATAATACCAAAACCAGACAAAGATACCACAAAAAAAGAAAATTATAGACCAATATCCCTGATGAACATAGATGCAAAAATACTCAACAAAATATTAGCAAACCAAATTCAAAAATACATAAAAAAGATCACCCATCATGACCAAGTGGGGATTATTCCAGGGATGAAGGATGGTACATTATTCATAAATCAATCAATATCATATATCACATCAACAAAAAGGACAAAAATCACATAATCATCTCACTAGATGCTGAAAAAGCATTTGACAAAATTAAACAACCATTCCTGATTAAAACTCTTAATAAAATGGGTATAGACAGTATATACCTCAACATAATAAAGGCCATATATGACAAACACACAGCCAACATCATACTTAATAGTGAAAAGCTGACAGCTTTTCCTCTAAGATTAAGAACACAGCAAGGATACCCACTCTCCCCACTTTTATTCAACATAGTACTGCAAGTCCTAGCCATGGCAACCAAAGAAATAAAAGGCATCCAGATTGGTAAGAAGTTAAACTGTCACTGCTTGCAGACGACATGACATTATACATAGAAAACCCTAAGGAATCCACCAAAAAACTATTAGAACTAAAGACTGAATTCAGCAAAGTTGCAGGATAAAAAATTAATACACAGGGATCTGTTGCATATCTATATACAACAACAAATTAGCAGAAAGAGAAATCAGGAAAACAATTTACAATTGCATCAAAAATAAAATACCTAGGAATAAACCTAACCAAGGAGGTCAAAGACCTTTACTCTGAAAACTACAAGACACTCATGAGAGAAATTAATGAAAGACATCAATAAATGGAAATCTATCCTGTGCTCATGGAGAGGAAGAATACTGTCAAAATGGTCAGCCTGTATAAGGCAATCTACACGTCCAACACAATCCCTATCAAAATACCAACAGCATTCTTCAATGAACTACAGCAAATAGTTCTAAAATTCATTTGGAACCACAAAAGACCCCACATAACCAAAGCAATCCTGAGAAAGAAGAACAAAGCTGGGGATTACGCTCCTTGACTTCAAGCACTACTACAAAGCCACAGTAATGAAAACAATTTGGTACTGGCATAAGAACAGACCCATGGATCAATGGGACAGAATAGAGAGCCCAGATATAAATGCACACAGATATGGTCAATTAATATTTGATAAAGGAGCCATGAATATACAATGGAGAAAAGGCAGCCTCTTCAACAACTGGGGCTGGAAAAACTGGACTACATGTAAGAGAATGAACTAGATTACTGTCTAACTCCATACAGAAAAGTAAACTCAGGATCAAAGACCTGAATGTAAGTCATGAAACCATAAAACCCTTAGAAGAAAACATAGGCAAAAATCTTGAATATAAACATGAGCAACTTTTTCCTGAACATATCTCCTTGGCCTAGGGAAACAAAATAAAAAATGAACAAGTGGGACCACATCAAACTAAAAAGCTTCTGTACAGCAAAGGACATCATCAGCTGAACAAAGGGGCATACTACAGTATGGGAGAGTATATTCATAAATGATTTATCCAACAAGGGGTTAACATCCAAAATATATAAAGAAGTCATATGCCTCAACACCCAAAACACAAATAACCCAATTAAAAAATGGTCAGAGGACCTGAATAGACACTTCTCCAAAGAAATGTGAATGGCCAACAGGCACATGAAAAGATGTTCCTCATCACTAATCATCAAGGAAATGCAATTAAAAGCACAATGAGCTATCACCTTGCACCAGTTAGGATGGCTGCTACCCAAAAGACAAGAAACAACAAATGCTGGTGAGGATGTGCAGAAAGGCAACCTTCCTACACTGTTGGTGGTAATGTACATTGATTCAACCATTGTGGAAAGCAATATGGAGGTTCCTCAAAAAAATAAAAATAGAAATCAATTGGATCCAGTAATCCAACTCCTAGGAAATAAACAAAAGAAAACAAGATCTCTGATTCAAAAAGACATATGCATCCATTTGTTTATCACTGCACTGTTTACAATAGTCAAGATGTGGAAGCAACCTAAGTGTCCATCAGTAGATGAATAGATAAAGAAGATGTGCTACATATACATATACACGATGGAATATCATTCAGCCATAGAAGGGAAAAAATCCTACCATATCTAACAACATGGATGGATCTAGAGGGTATTATGCTCAGTGAATAAGCCAAGCAGAGAAAGACAAATACCAAATGACTTCACTCATTTGCAGAGTATAACAACGAAGCAAAACTGAAGGAACAAAATAGCAGCAGGCTCACAGACTCCAAGAAGGGTCTAGTGGTTACCAAAGAGAAGGGGTTGAGTACAGTGGGTGGGGAGGGAGAGGGGGATTAAGGGGCACTATAATTTGCAATCACCATATAGGTAGGTCATGGGGAAGGCAGTACAGAATGGAGAACACAAGTAATGACTCTATAACATCTTACTACACTTATGGACAGTCACCACAAAAGAGGGGGTGAGGACTTGATAATATGGGTGAATGTTGAAACCACTGTGTTATTTATATGAAACCATCATAAGATTGTATATCAATGATACTTTAACAAAAACAAATAAATAAATAAATAAAATATGTTTCATGGGCTGTGACAGTATTTAAATCTTAGCAATTTCTCACTGGGCAGAGTGGAAAAGCAGAATTGACTTTGCAGTTGGACAGGGCAGGGTGAAATTATGACTTGACCACAAGCTATGTATTGAGATGCCGTAGTACCATATAATGACAGTGTTCTCAAGCTATGGTGGCATCAGAATCACTGGCAGGGATTGTTAAAATGCAATCTCTGATTCAGTAGGTCTGGCATGGCTCAAGATTTGCAGTTCTGATAAGTTCACCAGGGATGCTGGCCTTGCTGGCCCAGGGACTCACTGTGAAGGTTGAGAACATGCTCTGAAGCTAAACATGCTGTCTCTCAGCTCTGGTGTCTACAAACTGTGACCTTTGGCAAGAGGCAAAACTTACACCTCAGTTTTAATTGTCAAACGTAGACAATAGCAGTATATCTCACTGATTGGTTTTGAAGTGCTGGTTATTATGATTGCAATTATTATTATTGCTATTATTAGAGCAGCTGCTTGACCTCTCTGAGTGTCACTGTCACATGTAAAATAGATAGTGAGTGTTATTCCACAGCTTTCTTGTGAGGATTGTTGACATGACCCCAATATTAAGGCATTGGACGGACATTTGCCGCCTAGGGAAACAGAGGGCTGGCTCATACCAGGCTCTCATTACATGCCAGATTCTTTCCCCACTTTTCCTCTAAAAAGGCTTCAGAATGTACAGATTGGTCAAGTCCACAGTTTGAAACATTTGCCCTCTAGAAAATATGGATTTCATTTTCTTCCTTGTAGTTGTGTTGTAAAGAATTTATCTGGATGACCACAAAGATGCCATCAAGACCCAGGGTCTATTGAAACAGAGGGAAATACCTTTCATTAGCATCTTCACTTCTCTCTGGAAGCACAGATCATAAACCTCCTAAGTCTGTTTTTATTGTATTATTATTTGTTATTAATTGCATTTTAAATTTGTATTTCTATTATTATATTAGTTTATATAAATTGCATTATTTTTACACCACATAATTGTGTATAGTTGTTTACATTTACAATCACCATGTCTTACCACACACACACCTTTCTGACTACCTCTCCTGTGCATGTACTTCTTGCTGCTCCCTACTGCAGCCTTGGCCAAGACACCATTAGGCCTGCCTCCCTGGCATCATCTGCTGTCCTCACTTTCACTTTTTCTCCATACCACTGCCTGAGTGATCTTCTTAAAACATGAATTTGATCACATCACTTCCTTTCCTTAAACACTTTAAATTGCCTTCCAGAGTCCCAGAACCTTTCTTAACAAGAGTTATAGCTTTCTTTCCCTTCTGTTTTTCTCAGGTCCACGATCCCTTCTGAGCATCAGCTATAATGACCTGTAGTTACTCCAACCTCTCTCAATAGCTATTTGTTCAAAAAAAACAGAACAAATCTTTAACAAGATTAAGGAATTTTAATCATAAAATTGCTTTAAGTGTACCCTTTGGATGTAGAGAAAGGAAAAATCACTAATACTCCCACTACCCTAACATATTGTCAGAATTTTTATTTATCTGTGTAATCACAGCATAAATTCACCAGAATTTTTTCTGAAATAAACATCTATTGCACAGCCAGCAGGCAT
Organism: Manis pentadactyla; assembly: GCF_030020395.1. Lineage (NCBI taxonomy): Eukaryota > Metazoa > Chordata > Mammalia > Pholidota > Manidae > Manis > Manis pentadactyla. The sequence goes on along the minus strand of NC_080024.1, from coordinate 67,645,832 downwards.
AAAGTTATCCTCCTGCTTCTTTGGTGACTTTTCATGTATGTCCTGATCTTACCTCCTCACTCTTCCATGAGACTAACTTTTGCCACTTGTAATCATACAATATAACATATTTGAATTATTATTGCATTTGTATTTTAAAATCTTTCATTATATTATATGTAGACACACACACACATATTACATGTCACTGCATAAAAAACAGAAATTATAGAAACATTTAGATGACAGAATAAAAGTTACCCATGATTGTACTACTCAGAAATAACCACAGTGATCACAGTGCAATTGGTGGTCTAAGACTGCTCATGCTTTTTATGCTTCATATTATAGCATAAGCATCTCTCATATACTTAAAAATCATTCTAATAATGACTTTTAAATAAGTGGTATATTTTATGATACACAGGCTCCAAGTTCATTAATCATTACCTGGAATCAGGTGTGTACTTGACTCCAATGTTTCTAGGAACCATGACTAGTCCACAGAAGTAAAATATTAGATCAAGAATGAATAAATACAAATAGTCATTCTAATAGGTTTTACCCATTTGTACTCCCACAAAAAACATATGGATAGGATTCTGGGATTAAAGATGGTGGTGTGAGAGGAGAGACAGAGTCTTCCTCCTAAAACTGGATACAATTAGGAAATATACCGGTGCAACTAATCCTGAGAGAGCAACAGGAAAGAGGACAGCGTCAGATTGCATACACCTGGAGAAAAGAGCAGACCTCACCAGGGTAACGTACCAGAGCTGTGGCTCCGCGGAACCTGAACCCCTCCCCCACTCCAGCTCACCGGTGGGAGGAAGAGAAACAGAGCAGGGAGGGAGGGGAAGGCCAGGGACTGCTGAATACTTAGTTCCAGAGATCTGCGCTGGGAGCACAAACCTACATTTCATGGTGCTATCATGAGACTCACATGACTACTGGGTTGGAAAGTTAATACAGGCAGAGTTCCTGGGGAAACAGGGACTCTGGCCACTTGTGGAAAGCAGGGATCCATATCTGGCTGCTCTGGGACAAAAATGTATACCTGAGTGACCGGCCCACTGGCTGAGGCAGTGGAGACAGGCACAGCAGCCAGGTGGTGGGGAACAGCTCTTTCCTCCCCCCAGGCACCAGTACTGCTCCCCTGAGACCCCCGACATGCTTCAGGGACTGAGAAGCTCCAGAATAGAGCTTCGGGACGCTAGAGGGCACCGTATACAAACATGAAACGCCAAAGGAAACTTGTCCAGAGTAAAATTATTAATACAACTCCCGAGAAAGATTTAAATGATATGGACCTCGTGACTCTTCCTGAAAGGAACTTCAAAATAAAAATCATCAACATTCTAACGGAGGTACGGAAAGACATCCAAGAACTCAGGCATGAATTCAGGTTGGATATCCAATCATTGAAGAGCACGATGGAGGGTATTAAAAGCAGGTTGGATATGGTGGAGGAGACAATAAATGAAATAGAAACTAGAGAAGAGGAATACAAAGAAGCTGAGGCACAGAGAGAAAAAAAGGATCTCTAAAAATGAAAGAATATTGAGAGAACTATGTGACCAATCCAAGCAGAACAATATTTGCATTATAGGGATACCAGAAGAAGAGAAAGAAAGGGATAGAAAGTGTCTTTGAGGAGGTAGTTGCTGAAAACTTCCCCAATCTGGGGAAGGAGATAGTCTCTCAGGCCATGGAGATCCACAGATCTCCCAACACAAGGGACCCAAGGAAGACAACACCAAGACACATAGTAATTAAAATAGGAAAGATCAAGGATAAGGACAGACTGTTAAAAGCAGCCACAGGCAGAAATAAGATCACATACAAAGGAAACCACATCAGGCTAACATCAGACCACTCAGCAGAAACCTTACAGGCCAGAAGGAGTGGCGTGATGTATTTAATGCCATGAAGCAGAAGGGCCTGGAACCAAGATTACTTTATCCAGCAAGATTATCATTTAAATTTGAAGGAGGGATTAAACAATTTCCAGGTAGGCAAAAGCTGAGAGAATGTACCTCCCATAAACCATCTCTACAGTTTATTTTGGAGGGACTGCTATAGATGGAAGTGTTCCTAGGGTTGAATAGCTGTAACCAGAGGTAATGAAACCACAGTAAAGAAAGTAGAAAAGCTAATTATGAAACAAATGCAAATTTAAATTAACTATCCCCAAAGTCAATCAAGGGATAGACAAAAAGTACAGAATTTGATACCTAATATATAAAGAATGAAGCAGGAAGAAAAAGGAGGAGAAAAAGAAAAGAACCTTTAGATTGTGTTTGTAACAGCATACTAAGTGAGTTATGTTAGACTCTTAGACAGTAAGGAAAGTAACCTGGAACCTTTGGTAACCATGAATCTAAAGCCTGAAATGGCAATAAGTACATACCTATCAATAATCACCCTAAATGTAAATGGACTGAATGCACCAATCAAAAGACATAGAGCCACATAATAGATAAAAAAAAAAAAAAACAAGACCCATCTATATGCTGCTTACAAGAGACTCACCTCAAACCCAAAGACATGCACAGACTAAAAGTCAAGGGATGGAAAAAGATATTTCATGCAAACAATAGGGAGAAAAAAGCAGGTGTTGCAGTACTAGTATCAGACAAAATAGACTTAAAAACAAACAAAGTAACAAGAGATAAAGAAGGACATTACATAATGATAAAGCGCTCAGTCTAACAAGAGGATATAACCATTACAAATATATATGCACCCAACATAGGAACACCAACATATGTGAAACAAATACTGACAGAACTAGAGGAAATAGAATGCAATGCTGCAATGCATTCATTTTAGGAGACTTCAACACACCACTCACTCCAAAGGACAGGTCCACCAGACAGAAAATAAGGACACAGAGGCACTGAATAACACACTAGAACATGTGGACCTAACAGACATCTATAGAACTCTACATCCAAAAGCAACAGAATACACATTCTTCTCAAGTGCACATGGAACATTCTCTAGAAGAGACCACATACTAGGCCACAAAAAGAGCCTCAGTAAATTCAAAAACATTGAAATTGTACCAACCAACTTTTCAGAACACAAAGGCATAAAACTAGAAATAAATTGTACAAAGAAAGCAAAAAGGCTCACAAACACATGGAGGCTTAACAACATGCTCCTAAATAATCAATGGATCAATGACCAAATTAAAATGGAGATCTAGCAATATATGGAAATAAATGACAACAACAACACAAAGCCCCAACTTCTGTGGGATGCAGCGAAAGCAGTCTTAAGAAGAAAGTATACAGCAATCCAGGCATATTTAAAGAAGGAAGAAAAAACCCAAATGAATAGTCTAACGTCACAATTATCAAAACTGGAAAAAGAAGAACAAATGAGGCCTAAAGTCAGCAGAAGGAGGGACATAATAAAGATCAGAGAAGAAATAAATAAAATTGAGAAGAATAAAATAGAAAAAAATCAATGAAACAAAGAGCTGGTTCTTTGAGAAAATAAACAAAATAGATAAGCCTCTAAGCCAGACTTATCAAGAGAAAAAGAGAATGAACACACATCAACAGAATCAGAAATGAGAAAGGAAACATCACAATGGACCCAACAGAAATACAAAGAATTATTAGAGACTACTATGAAAACCTATATGCTAAGAAGCTGGAAAACCTAGAAGAAATGGACAACTTCCTAGAAAAATACAGCCTTCCAAGACTGACCAAGGAAGAAACACAAAATCTAAACAAAGCAATTACCAGAAAAGAAAGTGAAGCAGTAATCAAAAAACTACCCAAGAAAAAAATCCCCAGGCCAGATGGATTTACCTCGGAATTTTATCAGACATACAGAGAAGACATAATACCCATTCTCCTTAAAGTTTTCCAAAAAATAGAAGAGGAGGGAATACTCCCAAACTCATTCTATGAAGCCAACATCACCCTAACAGCAAAACCAGGCAAAGACCCTACCAAAAAAGAAAATTACAGACCAATATCTCTGATGAACATAGATGCAAAAATACTCAATAAAATATTAGCAAACCAAATTCAAAAATATATCAAAAGGATCATACACCATGACCAAGTGGGATTCATCCCAGGGATGCAAGGATGGTATAACATTCGAAAATCCATCAACATCATTCACCACATAAACAAAAAGAAAGACAAAACCACATGATCATCTCCAAGATGCTGAAAAAGCATTTGACAAAATTCAACATTCATTCATAAAAACTCTCAGCAAAATGGGTATAGAGGGCAAGTACCTCAACATAATAAAGGCCATATATGATAAACCCACAGCCAACATCATACTGAACAGTGAGAAGCTGAAAGCTTTTCCTCTGAGATCGGGAACAAGACAGGGATACCCACTCTCCCCACTGTTATTTAACATAGTACTGGAGGACCTAGCCACAGCAATTAGACAAAATAAAGAAATACAAGGAATCCAGATCGGTAAAGAAGAAGTTAAGCTGTCACTATTTGCAGATGACATGATATTGTACACAAAAAACCCTAAAAATTCCACTCCAAAACTACTAGAACTGATATTCCAAAACAGCAAAGTTGCAGGATACAAAATTAACACACAGAAACCTGTGGCTTTCCTATACACTAACAATGAACCAATAGAAAGAGAAATCAGGAAAACAATTCTATTCACAATTGCATCAAAAAGAATAAAATACCTAGGAATAAACCTAACGAAAGAAGTGAAAAACCTATACCCTGAAAACTATAAGACACTCTTAAGAGAAATTACAGAGGACGCTAACAAATGGAAACTCATCCCATGCTCCTGGCTAGGAAGAATTAATATAGTCAAAATGCCCATCCTGCCCAAAGCAATATACAGATTTAATGCAATCCCTACCAAATTACCAACAACATTCTTCAATGAACTGGAACAAATAGTTCAAAAATTCATATGGAAACACCAAAGACCCCAAATAGCTAAAGCAATCCTGAGAAGGAAGAATTAAGCGGGGGGGATCTTGCTCCCCAACTTCAAGCTCTACTACAAAGCCACAGTAATCAAGACAATTTGGTACTGGCACAAGAACAGAGCCACAGACCAGTGGAACAGAATAGAGACCCAGATATTAACCCAAACATATATGGTCAATTAATATATGATAAAGGAGCCATGGACATACAATGGGGAAATGACAGTCTCTTCAACAGATGGTGCTGGCAAAACTGGACAGCTACATGTAAGGGAATGAAACTGGATCACTGTCTAACCCCATACACAAAAGTAAATTCGAAATGGATCAAAGACCTGAATGCAAGTCATGAAACCATAAAACTCTTAGAAAAAAACATAGGCAAAAATCTCTTAGACATAAACATGAGCGACTTCTTCATGAACATATCTCCCTGGGAAAGGGAAAGAAAAGCAAAAATGAACAAGTGGGACTATATCAAGCTGAAAAGCTTCTGTACAGCAAAGGACACCATCAATAGAACAAAGAGGCACCCTACAGTATGGGAGAATATATTTGTAAATGACAGATCTGATAAAGGCTTGACATCCAAAATATATAAAGAGCTCATGCACCTCAAGAAACAAGAAGCAAATAATCCAATTAAAATATGGGCAGAGGAGCTGAACAGAGTTCTCCAAAGAAATTCAGATGGCCAACAGACACATGAAAAGATGTTCCACATCACTAGTTATCAGAGAAATGTAAATTAAAACCACAATGAAATATCACCTCACACCAGTAAGGATGGCTACCATCCAAAAGACAAACAACAACAAATGTTGGCGAGGTTGTGGAGAAAGGGGAACCCTCCTACACTGCTGGTGGGAATGTAAATTAGTTCAACCATTGTGGAAAGCAGTATGGAGGTTCCTCAAAATGCTCAAAATAGACTTACCATTTGACCCAGGAATTCCACTTCTAGGAATTTACCCTAAGAATGCAGCACACCAGTTTGAAAAAGACAGATGCACCCCTATGTTTATCACAGCACTGTTTACAATAGCCAAGAAATGGAAGCAACCTAAGTGTCTATCAATAGATGAATGGATAAAGAAGATGTGGTACATATACACAATGGAATATTATTCAGCCATAAGAAGAAAACAAATCTACAATTTGCAACAACAGGGATGGAGCTAGAGGGTATTATGCTCAGTGAAATAAGCCAAGCGGAGAAAGACAAATACCAAATGATTTCACTCATCTGTGGAGTGTAAGAACAAAGGAAAAACTGAAGGAACAAAACAGCAGCAGAATCACAGAATCCAAGAATGGACTAGCAGTTACCAAAGGTAAAGAGACTGGGGAGAATGGGAGGGTATGGAGAGATAAGGGTGGGGAAGAAGAAAGGGGGTATTACGATTAGCATGTATAATGTGGGGGGTGTGAGAAAGCGGAGGGCTGTGCAACACAGAGAAGACAAGTAGTGATTCTACAACATCTTACTATGCTGATGGACAGTGACTGTAATGGGGTTTGTGGGGGGGACTTGGGGTAGGGGAGAGCCTAGTAAACATAATGTTCTTCATGTAATTGTAGATTAATGATACAAAAAAAATGATATATAATATATATTTTTAAAAATATTTTCATTTTAAAAAGACATTTGACTTCGTAAGTTTTATTTCCTAAAACTTTAATTAAAATAAACACACTTGACAGAAATGTTACAAAAATACAAAAGGATTATAGGCAAGGAATGAAGAATGAGAATAAATGATAGGGAAGAAAACAACAGTTCTTATATGCTATTTATCCATTAATTATGAACCATAACAGTAAAAGCTTTCCGAATGTTGGCAAGAAAAGCTGAAAAATTGTTGGTCTTCCTCACATTCTCTTGAAATTCTGCTAGGCACTCAAGATGGGGAGCACTATCTGACACTAAAAAAAAAAAAAAAAAGGACAATCTGAGTGAATTTTTTTATGAAGAGATGTGTTTCTAATTTAGATGCTTTCACACCTGATACAAATAATTTCAACTTTACTTAATGAAATGGTGAAGACAGAATAATAGATACACATGATTTTCATATCCTAACTACCTCTTGGACCTTTCCTTTATCTCTAAATATTCAAATCTTAAAATACTATAATCTTGCTTTAAATTTAAATAGATGGTAGCCAAGGGACTGAGGAGCTTAGTGAAAAAATGCCCTTCATTTCCCATCATCTTTCCCATATGTTTCATTTTAACTCTCTGAACTGTTTGAACAGGTTTTTAAACTATCGAGTCAGTTTTCTCTGAGAACTTTGACCTGCCTCTAGTTTCTGACCATTAGATCAAAAAGACACCTTGCAATGCCAACCCTTAGTAACCTATAATTATGGGAAAAATATCTAAAGTTTTACAAGTGAAATGGAGATCGTTAGAAAATGTGGCTGCCCTTCTGAAAGTGGTTATTTACACAGTCACTAATCAAATGACACTCAACATCACAAATAACAGTACAGGTCTCTCAGAAGTTGTACCAGATGGTATATGCATATTGGGAGCAAGTGTCCAGTGAAGGTGATGAAAGGAAAGGAATGATCTATCTTTCCTTTTTCCAGGGGGAAGAAATTCAATCATATCAGATTTCCAGGTATTTGGTAGAGATTGCTTAGGAAACAAGGCCCATGATCAAAGCAGAGAAAGAATAGCAAAAAGTACTTGGTTCAAAATGTATACCATATATTCTATTTTAAAACATTATCAAATACTATGACACTATGCAGCAATAGAGGATATTCAATTTTGTGAAAAGCTAGGTAAGACATTTTTTTATTTGTTTTTTTTTTTTAAATCTAGACCTCATTAGATTAAAAAGTATTCACCTAGAGAGAAAAAAAAGCCAACATTTGTAAACTAGATTCCTAAAATATAAATCTCATTAGTTTAGGAATTGAGTCACCAGAGCATATTAAGGAGCCAACTCACTCAGCAGTTCACAAGTACGTATCTGCTGTAAGTGCTGTAAGATGAGAACATGTGTAAAGAGCTGAGAATCATTTTTCTGAATTTCAGTAAGTTAAGGATTACTTTGAAAGGGGCATTAGAAGAATAATTAAGAGACAAAAACATATTTCCACTCTCCTGTCAGTCACTATTACCAATTATGTATATTCCCCATAAATCAAAGACCTTCTGGCCTCCTAGAGAATCAGTAATGAAACTGAATTATCAATGTGTGTGATTTTTCAGGATGGGATAATTTTTAAAAATTGATTTTGGGGAAAATAAATTACCACATTCTGATGATTTTACATTTGATTTTAAAATCAGCTACTTAAGTAAGTTTATAGTTCTCACATTGAGGCAGTCATATCCTTTATAGCCTTAGCTTTTAAGCTCTCTAAAAGGATAATTCATACTTGCATATGAAATGCAGTGATCTTTTTGGTCTTTTAGACTTTTCTGCCACTGTGGCACTGTGCCATCCAGAAAAGGTTAATATTAAGGCTCCTGGATAATATCTATAACTCAAAACAATACTCACAGTCTTTAGAAAATAATATCCAAGAAGCAAGACTTGACAAAAAGCAATAGCTTATGGAGATAGTACTTTTCTTCATATTCTAATTCAAATAACATTTTGTGACGCCAATCTTAAATACAGTTAAAAGATAGGAGTACATACCTTCATATTCCCTTGCTTCATTTAGGTGCAGGGAAAACATAAAGGGGCTCTCAGGATGCTTAGGGTCAATATTAGTGAATATAAACTGTAATTTATCACCTGAACAAAGAGATTAAATTATTTAGTGTGAGAAAGTCTTATTGTGCCAAAGCTCTCAAAGGAGATGAGCTTTCTAACCTCTATGATCAGTATCTACACTACTAAGTATATACATTCATTAAGCCAACATCTCCAAATGTGTAAGTTATAAATCTGCTTTAAAATGTACTGTAGTTGAAATATGACACCAAAAGCAAAAGCAAGCAAAAGAAAAATACTGATAAACTGGAGTTCACCAAAATTAAAAACCTTTGTCCTTCAAAGAATACTACCAAGAGAGTGAAAAGATAACCTATAAAATGGGAGAAAATATTTGCACATCATCTCTCTGATATGGGCTTAATATACAGAATATAAAAAACCTCCTACAACAGACCAACAAAAAGAAAAAAACACCCAATTAAAAATTAGACATAGGATTTGAATATACATTTCTCCAAAGAATAGATACAAATGGGCAAAAAGCACATGAAAAGATGCTCAACACCATTAATCACTGGGGGAATGGAACCCAAAACTTCAATGAGATATCATTTCATGCCTACTGGAAGGCTGTAAGAAAACAAAATTTAAAAGAGAAGAAAAGAACAGTGTTGATAATGATAATACTGACAAAAGAAATCAGAACCTGTTTACATTGCAAATGGAAATTTTAAGTGGTGCTATAGCTGTGGGAAAAATTTGGCAGTTCCTCAAAAAGTTTAAATGAAGAATTATAATATGACCTAGCAGTTACATTTATACTTATACATTCAAAAATAATTGAAAATAGAGACTCAGACAATAATGCCCATGTTCATGACATTCACAGCAGCCAGAAGGTGATGATAAAACCGGTGTCCACCAACAGATGAAAAAACTAAATGTGGTATTTACATACAGTTGGAATATTATTGTCATAAAAGGCATGAATTTCTAATACATGCAGCAACATGAATGAACATTGTAAACATTATGCTAAGTAAAATAATGGACACAAAGGGACAAATATTGTATGATTCCACTTATATCAACAGGTGAATTCATACAGACAGAAAGTCAATTAGAAGTTAACGGGTTGGGGGAGGGGAGAATGGGGAGTTACTGTTTAATGGGTACAGAGTTTCTGCTTGTGGTGATGGAAATAGGTAGTAGTAATGGTTACACAACACTGCAATACAAAGTAGTTAAAATTCTGTGTCAATATATTTTACCACAATTAAAAAAATGTATTGTTTAACAAATTTAATTTGGCTTTTTTTACACAGTTATCTGGATTTAAAGCCTTTTTCTCAAAAGATCTCCAAATGTTCCCCAAAGGAAATAAATGCTTGGTAGAAATTCAAAATGGCAGCCACAAAGTAGAAACTCAACACATACTTTAGTTTTGTTCTGCAGCATAAAAATTTAGGAAATCTCATAAAAAATGTTTTTAATTATAAAAATAAATCTTTAGAAGCTTTGAAAAAATTTGCCTCACATTTGTATTAAAAATGAAGTTAATTACATCAGTACACAAGATTTTTTAAGCTGTTAATAGTAATGGGAGAGATATATGCCAAGCAAAAAAGATTCCACAAGATACTCAGGTAAAAGGAAGGGTTTAATTTGGGTTGTCTCTTTCTTTAAAAGATTATTTCCTGACTTTCAGGATTATTTCCTGAGTTTTAAAACTGGTTTTGAAACAGAACTAAACAAAAAAAACACAGGATGACAGTGAATATAGAGTCTAATGGGTCAAAAGTTCAGAGTTGGCCCTTATATTAACTCTGCTAATCAAAAGGTTAATATTTTTTATTAAAAGCTCATTCCAACAGGTAAGGGGTAAAAATACCCCACAACTAATAGATATGTGAATGAAGACAAAGAAATATAATTAGTAAACAAACAGAAAAAAATGGTCACTTTTTCATTAATAATCAAAGAAATGAGCTTTTAAAAAAATGATCCAATTACATTTAGTCAACTGCCAAAAAACCCCCAAACTTAAAATAAATAAAGTTCTGGGAAGAATAAAATGAAATGGGTACTCTTTACACCATGTAAAGGTATGCATGAAATAAATAAGGGGGCAGGCCTGACACTGTTATCCTTGGAATCTTGGAAAGGCCTGCCTGAAAGCTGGTCCTTGGATGGTGTGTTACAGGTCCCCAAGATCACCCCAGATTTGAAGATTCACCAGGAGGACTCATAGGACTCGGCACATAGTTGCACTCAGGTTATTACAGCAGAAGGATAGAGCAAAATCAGCAAGGGGAAAACATACAGAGGTGAAGTCCAGAGAAAACCAGCACAAGCTTCTAGTCTCTAATGAGCTACCCCAGCAGACAACACTTCACATGTATTGTCACAATTCAATGCTGAAGGAATTAAGCACACCCTGTATGACTCCACTTAGAGCTCTTATAAACTTGTGCCTGAGAAGCTTGTTTCCTCTAGACTTTGCTCCTTGTGCCTTTTTTGAGCTGATTTCATTGTCCACTTTTTCTTCAATAAATTTGAGACATGAATATGACTATATGCTGAATCCTGTAAGTCTTTCCAGCAAATCACCAAACCTGATGGTGATCTTGGGGACTCCTAACCTAGTAAACAGTGTTGCAAACTGCCACATTTACATGTAACAGTCATTAAAATGTTTATATGCTTTAACCTAGCAATTATTCTCTGGGAATTCCATGGAAATTATACGCACAAAAAAAGGAGAAGTCTATATTCTCTGTAGTATTTCTAAAACTGAGAAACAGGCAGAATCCAAATGTCAAGTTAGAAGTGATACATGTATTAAACAATAGATAAAAGAATGAATAAATTATGATACATTAATGGAATGAATTATTACACCATCATTTTAAAGCTACCATGTGAAGGCAGGAGAAATACTGATCAATAAAGACAAGGAACAACAGTTATTTGTAAGTTGGCAATCATGACAAAAATACATTTATTAAAATACTGGATGATAAATAAGACATCAGTAATTATCTTAGGGTAATAAAAATTTTGTATATTTTTCCTATTTCCCAGAAAGTTAATAATGTGGCCATTATTTTATGTAAAAATATTTTAAAATTCTCCTCTTAGAAAAGATATACCTTTCTAATTGTCTGTCTTATTTACATTAATATGCTTACCATAAATTTTTCGAATTTCTAGTCCAAGTCGATCTTTATACAAGTCTGCAGATTTCTGCAGCCTTTTCAACCTCTCTTCATTAGACTTTTTAGCACTGGAAATAGCTATGATATAAAAAAAAAAAACACACACACATTTGAAAGTTGAAGATTTTTAGACAGACTTGCAGCATAGTGTGCGCTTATTACATAGGGCCTGGTAGAGAATGTGTGACCTATACATTTGTTGTGTCAGTTATACTATGGCTTCTCCAGGAATATCTTATTTAGTGAAACTGTCTCCCCACCTCTGCTTAAACTCCCATATCAATTTCATTATGACTCTAGTTATACCAGAAATCAAAAGGACCCACAAGTAGAAAAAAAGAAAAGAAAACCCACTTAGCTAACTTCATAGACATCTTGCAGAGATGAGTGGCTGGCTATGCCCCTCACGTATTTTATCCATTTTTGGCAGAGGAGAGAAGGCAAGATACACATAACTGTGAACCACTACCACTTAAAATTTAGATTAATGTTTTAAATACATGGACAACTGGAAACTTACTTTCCTTCTTCCTTGCATATTCTTCCTTAAGATCCTGGATATTTGCAGTTAGCACTTCCACCTGCTGCTTTTTGCCTTTTACTTCAGCAATCAACTTTAACAAGTTGTCTTTTTTATCTTGAATGAGCTTATTCTGTCTACAGATCTCTGTAAGAAACACAGCGTAAGCCAGATAATGTATGCTTTGCTCTCCAGTATCTAAGAAAAGACCAAATACTGATTTTCACACAATGAAGAATGTTTTGATAAGCATTTCCTAATGAGTCAAAATTTGTAAAAGGAAAAAAATCCTCATCTATTTTTTTCCTATTTGTCCTATTTGTAAGACAAAATCTTTGTTAAGATGAGACTATCAAGTTAAACCAAGAAATAGAAAATCAGATCATGACTCTTGCAGCTCTGTTCTCCCCTTCAAATAAATGCATAAATAAATAACACTGACCACCAAAGTCAACCAGATCCAAGACCGTTGCCCACAGCACCTTAGTGAGACAGCCGATTCTAACGCTATACACATGATCCTGGGAGACACCAAAAAGAAAGAAGGGAAGGGAGAGAGAGTGGGAGGGCGGAAGGCAAGCAGGAAGGGAAAGGGAAACCTCTTATACACTGGTAACAAACAAAATATTTAGGAATAACCTACATCAAGAAATACCCAGTTTCTGTGTGAAAGAGAATGCAAAATTTGTCTGAGACATATATTTGACCTGGATATATGGAAAGACATTTTATGCTTCTAATTATATAGATATCAATATTTCCTAAATTCACTTCTGTATTTAGTGCAGTGCCAATGGAATTTGGAGAGAAGGGAAAAGGAGGATCTAACAAAAGTAACTATAAAATTAGTCTGATGAATACACCAGTGAGAATAGATAAGAAAACAAGAAAAGGAAATAATGAAAGGGACTTGCCCTATCAGATTTAACATCTGTGACTGTGACACTATTAATACAACAGTGGGGGACTAGTTGAAGAACCTGATGTACAGCTCAGTTAAAAAAGACATTCCCACACATACATCAGTATATTTAGGAAATTAATGTGATGAAATATCAAAAATCAATAGGTAGTTTGTTCCCCAAATAGTGCTGAAATCCAAAATAAATTCCACATTTACTAAACATATAAATATAAAATGAAATCTTATAAAACCTAAATGGCAGTATCTATGAATAGAAAATTAGTTCTATGGGGAAAGATCTTATTCAAAGGCAAAAGAAACTCAAAGAGAAGGGTATATACATGCTTTTTACATTATGCTAATAAATTTTAAAAAGGTGAAAAAACTCAGTTCAATTAAGTATAAAACTGTACTATACACAAAGTACTTTGTTCAGCACCTTATAGTTCTATAAATTTACTTCAGTTTCACCATAATAAATTATGTAGGTCTTACTCTCTTTTTTACAAATAGAGGAAAAAGATAGTAGTTGAGTGACTGGCCCAAAGCTTTATTTGCTAGGATGTAAAAAGCAGTAAAATCTGGTTTTGACTTCAAAGACAATCCTTTTGACCATTAAACTATCTTTCCCCAACAAGGCGTTACTGTTCGTAATCTAAGGAAGACACAAATATAAATTTCTAAGACAAAATGAGACAAAGGAATAAACAGAGGAAACAAAGATGGAAGGTGGTAAATAAATATGATAGTTTTAACCTCAATAGTAATCACAGAAATGCAAATAAAGCAATAACATACCAATTTTCATTTATTACAACAGTTTTACAAAAATAATGGCTGGTGTTATGGAATGCAACATACTAGAGTCCTTGTGGAAAGTATTTTTGACATTGCAAAACAAAAGTCTTTAAGGATATTCATGTCCTTTGGCCCAGTTATTTCATTTTACAAAGTTACCCTAAGAAAACAAAACATGTGCAAGTATTTCTATACAAAAAATTATTTTCAGTGTAATTTATAATGGTGAAAAACTGAAAACATCCTAAATGTCTAATTAGTAAGTTATTAAATAAATATGGTATATCAATAAGGTAGGATATATTTTCTAAGAATTCAGAAATTTGGAAAAATACTCTCCAAGTGGGAAAAAAGAAAAATGATACAAAGTCACATATACCATGAAGACAATTATGTTTAAAAATAACTACATAGCACATGAAAAGTAAAAACTGGAAAGTCATTTTGTTAAATATGGTTCTTAACATTACAGATTTTTTGTTTACTTTTCTGTAATTTTTTCCAAATTTGGACATGATCATACATTATGTCAAGTATAATTTAAAAATGAAATTTTTATCAGAATTACCAGAAAGAAAAATGGTTTTTAAAAACTTCAAATTATTTAAACAAAGAAACATCACTCATTTCTCTCCCTGCCATTGCTCCCTCTGGCAACCACTAATCTGTTCTCTGTATCTATAAATTTGGTTTTTGGTTTTAAATTCCACATACAGGAGAGATCATATAGCACCTGTTTTTCTCTGACTTACTTCACTTAGCATCATGCTCTCAAGGTCTATTCATGCTGTCACAAATGGCAAGAGGTCTCATTCTTTTTCATGGCTAAGTAATATTCCACTGTTTACATGTCACGCTTCCTTTATCAATTCATTCTTTGATGGACACAGGTTGTTTCCGTATCTTGGCTATTGTACATAATGTTGCAGTGAACATAGGGGTGCATATATCTTTCTGAGTCAGTGTTTTCGTTTTCCTTGGGTAAATATTTGGAAGTGAAGTTACTGGATCATATAGTAGTACTATTTTTAATTTTTTGAGGAACCTCCATACTCTTCCATAGTGGCTGCTATGGAAAAATGCTACTTTTTAAAGGAAATTCAGAATTGTAAGGCAAAAAAGATGCAGATTTAAAGTGGTCAGTTCCAATTTGGCTCCTAAATTGTGACTGAAGGACCTTGGTCAAATCCCAACACTGGGGACTCTTTTCCTCATTTTTAAAATGGGGATAATAATGGATGCCCCCTTTATTTACCTCACAAGGTTATTTTATCCAATAATGTGAAAGCTTTTAAACTATTAGGGGACATATAAATGCCATATATGAATGTTTTTATTGTAACATTTGAAAAACTGTGTGGATTTGTGCCAATACAAATATAAGGGCCCATGATACTGCATAGCTACTATTTTATGTGTACATTGTTGGCTGTCTCTGTTATTCTCCAGGGCAGATATTTCAAACTACTACTCACCATAAACCCCCCTTGCACTTCTCCTTCCATGTGGTAAGGTCAGTATTAGGGTACACTGGAAAGAGCAAATATTTTCGGTGCAATCCTACCCCTTGTTTATCTACCAAATATAGGACCTTGGGCAAGTTTCTTAGCCTCAGTGAGCTTTAATTTCTTCAACTACAAAATAGGGATAATCTCTCTCATACAGATTTCAGGATTTAAGACCGTTTTAGAGTCTGGCTCATAGTAAAGGCCTCTGACTTCCAACAGATTATCTTCCTCCTTATGATAAACAGGAGGAACAGATGTTCCAGGTAGGCCAGCATTTTTGGCTAATTTGTTCTCTGCAGTATTTTTCTGGAAGAGTACCTGGCACAAAAAAGTTGCTCAACATATATGTAATGAGTGAATAATTTCTCAAACTTCTCTACTCCCCAAATATATCTCTATCAGTACCTTCTCTCCTGCCAGAAGAACAGTAGCTCCTTCTCCAACCCAAGGCTAATTCAGATTCCTTCCCTGCTATTCAACTAATTATCACCTCCCTTTCTTTCAACATCTACTTCCCCTGACTTCTTTCCTGCAGCATACAGGCATATTCCTTTTAGACTGGCCTTCTTGAAAATCAAAGGATTCTATGCTCACTTTAACACCACTTCATTATTATAGCATAATGTATTTCAGTTGTTGTTTCCCAGTCTGTATCTCTCACTAAATTGTGACCAGTCGGCAGATTTTAACTTACACATTGTTGTCACATTGGTGCTTGGCAAACTGCACTAAAACTTTCACTGAATTAACTGAACTTAGGTAAATATCTGTTCAAGTATAAACTCTTTTTTATTTTAAGAAAAAAATTGATATTGCTTTTAGATCTTAGACCATTTAGAGCATACATTCACACTACTGATAACCTTTAAGAGCACACTTTGAGACTCAAACAGTAGTCAAAAGTTTCAAACTTAATTTTCTAATCCCTAGGGAATCTACAAACTAAGAGTGTTTACAAACACACAAACATAAGTGTTCTTCTTTTCTGCTTATGGTTACAGAGATGAGAAAAACACTGAAAGGGCATGGAAGCTTCAGGGCAGCTTAGAAGCAAACATAGGTAAAAGTCTAGCATAGTAGCCTACCAGGAATTTCAATATCAAATGTCTTCAGGGGTCAGATAACAAGTAAAGTGAGCAAAGCAAAGCACCGCAAAAGGAACTGTGGGGAATTGAGGTAGATTAAAGAGCACATGCCCCATGTAAAGACATTCCGATTTAATAGTATTTAAAACATGGTGCCACTAAGTTTAGTATCTCCAGTGGAATATGGCTTGTAGACATAAGTCTGTGATCTGTGTGTGAGAATTCAATAAAAGCTACTTATCCATTCTGGATAATCTGGAGAATGGTAGAAATGAGAACAGCAGAAAAACAGGAAGAAAAACTATCAAGGCTACTGGCCCTCCCCACAAAGAGCTGAGAGAAGAGCAGCTTTTCAAACCCCAGCCTGATTTCCAGAGGAAAACAAACTTGTTTTCTAAAAATATAGGCATTTACACATCAGCATAAACCAATCTCACAAGCATGCTGTGAAAAAAAGGTACAGAACACATGCAAAATGATGCCATTTATAAAACATTTAAAAAAACAGTACTAAACAAAGTGTTGATAAATCTGTTCCAAAAGGCGGGAGAAGAGGAAGGTATAACATAGGATGATCTACCGAGAGGCGGAGCCAAGATGGCAGCGTGAGTAGGACAGTGAGAATTTCCTCACAAAAACATGTTTTAGAAAATACAACAAATACAACTATTCCTAAAAGAGAGACCAGAAGATACAGGACAACAGCCAGACCACATCCACACCCACGAGAACCCAGAGCCTGGCGAAGGGGGTAAGATACAAGCCGTGGCCTGGTGGGACCCAAGCGCCCCTCACCCCAACTCCCGGCAGGAGGAGAGGAGTCGGAGCAGGGAGGGAGAGGGAGCCCAGGACTGCTAAACGGCCAACCCCAGCCATCTGCACTGGAGTGCAGACACACAGTGTGTAAGGTGCTAGATACTAGGGAAGCAGGACAGTAAGACCTGTGAGCGGGTCGCCGCAGTCGGCACCCAGGGGACAAAGAAAAGCAAGTGCTTTTTGAAAGTCTTCAAGGGACAGGGACCCCACAGCTGGACGGAAGCATCTAGGGACACTTAGCCCAGCAGCTGGGAATCCTGGGGAACTCCGGGCGCACTAACCCCCTGGGCAGCAGCTCTGAGACCCCTCACAGCGATAAACAGCCTCCCCACCGTCTGTTCCCACTCCGGCGTCCTGCCATAGCAGAGCAGCAGCTTGAGCCTGGCAACATCCACAGCAAGGGAGCTTCCTCCATAGTGGCTGGGCAAGAAACAGACCCAGTCTACGCGCAATTGCCCAACACAAGCTGCTAGGGGTCGCCGTTGTCACAGAAAAGAAAGGCCAGGAGCAAGTGGAGTCTTGGCTCTCCCAGCTGACAGACGAGTCAATAGCATACCACTGCACCTATCAACATGAAAAGGCAAAAAAATTTGATCCAGACAAGACTAACCCAGACATCTTCGACATCTTCTACATCTTCCCCTGAGAAGGAACCTGGGGAGATAGATTTAACCAATCTTCCTGAAAAAGAATTCAAAACAAAAGTCATAACCATGCTGATGGACTTGCAGAGAAATATGCAAGAACTAAGGAGGGAGAATACAGAAATAAAACAATCTCTGGAAGGACTTCAAAGCAGAATGGACGAGATGCAAGAGACCATTAATGGACTAGAAAGCAGAGAACAGGAACGCAGAGAAGCTGATGCAGAGAGAGATAAAAGCATCTCCAGAAATGAAAGAATTTTAAGAGAACTGTGTGACCAATCGAAAAGGAACAATATCCGCATTATAGGGGTACCAGAAGAAGAGAGAAAAAGGGATAGAAAGTATCTTTGAAGAAATAATTGCTGAAAACTTCCCCAAACTAGGGGAGGAAATGGCCTCTCAGACCACAGAGGTACACAGAACTCCCATGACAAGGAATCCAAGGAGGGCAACACAAAGACACATAATAATTAAAATGGCAAAGATCAAAGACAAGGACAGAGTACTAAAGGCAGCCAGAGAGAAAAAAAGGTCACCTACAAAGGAAAACCCATCAGGCTATCATCAGACTTCTCAACAGAAACCTTACAGGCCAGAAGAGAATGGCATGATATATTTAATGCAATGAAACAGAAGGGCCTTGAACCAAGAATACTGTATCCAGCACGATTATCATTTAAATATGAAGGTGGGATTAAACAATTCCCAGACAAGCAAAAGTTGAGAGAATTTGCCTCCCACAAACCATTTCTACAGGGCATTTTACAGGGAGTGCTCTAGATGGGAACACTCCTAAAGAGCACAGAACAAAACACCCAAAATATGAAGAATGGAGGAGGAGGAATAAGAAAGGAGAGAAATAAAGAATCACCAGACCATGTTTATAATACCTCAATAAGTGAGTTAAGGTAGACAGTAAGATAGTAAAGAAGCTAACCTTGAACCTTTGGTAACCACAAACTTAAAGCCTGCAATGGCAATAAGTACATACCTTTCAATAATCACCCTAAATGTAAATGGACTGATGCACCAATCAAAAGACACAGAGTAATAGAATGGATAAAAAAGCAAGACCCATCTATATGCTGCTTACGAGAGACTCACCTCAAACCCAAAGACATGCACAGACTTAAGGTCAAGGGATGGAAAAAGATATTTCATGCAAACAACAGAGAGAAAAAAGCAGGTGTTGCAATACTAGTATCAGACAAAATAGACTTCAAAATAAAGAAAGTAGCAAAAGATAAAGAAGGACATTACATAATGATAAAGGGCTCAATCCAACAAGAGGATATAACCATTATAAATATATATGCACCCAATACAGGAACACCAACACATGTGAAACAAATACTAACAGAATTAAAGGAGGAAATAGAAAGCAATGCATTCATTTTGGGAGACTTCAACACACCACTCACTCCAAAGGACAGATTCACCAGACAGAAAATGAGTAAGGACACAGAGGCACTGAACAACACACTAGAACAGATGGACCTAATAGACATCTATAGAACTCTACATCCAAAAGCAACAGAATACACATTCTTCTCAAGTGCACATGGAACATCCTCCAGAATAGACCACATACTAGGCCACAAAAAGAGCCTCAGTAAATTCAAAAAGACTGAAATCCTACCAACCAACTTTTCAGACCACAAAGGCAAAAAACTAGAAATAAATTGTACAAAGAAAGCAAAAAGGCTCACAAACACATGGAGGCTTAACAACACGCTCCTAAATAATCAATGGATTAATGACCAAATTAAAATGGAGATCTAGCAATATATGGAAACAAATGACAACAACAAAACAAAGCCCCAACTACTGTGGGATACAGCAAAAGCAGTCTTAAGAGGAAAGTATATAGCAATAAAGGCATATTTAAAGAAGGAAGAACAATCCCAAATGAATGGCCTAATGTCACAATTATCGAAATTGGAAAAAGAAGAACAAATGAGGCCTAAGGTCAGCAGATGGAGGGACATAATAAAGATCAGAGAAGAAATAAACAAAATTGAGAAGAATAAAACAATAGCAAAAATCAATGAAACCAAGAGCTGGTTCTTTGAGAAAATAAACAAAATAGATAGGCCTCTAGCCAGACTTATCAAGAGGAAAAGAGAGTCAACACAGATCAACAGAATCAGAAACAAGAAAGGAAAAATCACAACGGACCCAACATAAATACAAAGAATTATTAGAGAGTAATATGTAAACCTATGTGCTAACAAGGTGGGAAACCTAGGAGAAATGGAAAACTTCCTAGAAAAATACAACCTTTCAAGACTGACCCAGAAAGAAACAGAAAATCTAAACAGACCAATTACCAGCAACGAAATTGAAGCGGTAATCAAAAAACTACCAAAGAACAAAACTGCCGGGCCAGATGGATTTACCTCAGAATTTTATCAGACATACAGAGAAGACATAATACCTATTCTCCTTAAAGTTTTCCAAAAAATAGAAGAGGAGGTAATACTCCCAAACTCATTCTATGAAGCTAACATCACCCTAATACCAAAACCAGGCAAAGACCCCACCAAAAAAGAAAACTACAGACCAATATCCCTGATGAACATAGATGCAAAAAATACTCAACAAAATATTAGCAAACCGAATTCAAAAATACATCAAAAGGATCATATACCATGACCAAGTGGGATTCATCCCAGGGATGCAAGGATGGTACAACATTCAAAAATCCATCAACATCATCCACCACATCAACAAAAACCACATGATCATCCCCATAGATGCTGAAAAAGCATTCGACAAAATTCAACATCCATTCATGATAAAAACTCTCAACAAAATGGGTATAGAGGGCAAGTACCTCAACATAATAAAGGCCATATATGATAAACCCACAGCCAACATCATACTGAACAGCAAGAAGGTGAAAGCTTTTCCTCTGCGATCGGGAACAAGACAGGGATGCCCACTCTCCCCACTGTTACTCAACATAGTACTGGAGGTCCTAGCCACAGCAATTAGACAAAACAAAGAAATACAAGGAATCCAGATTGGTAAAGAAGAAGTCAAACCGTCACTATCTGCAGATGACATGATATTGTACATAAAAAACCCTAAACACTCCACTCTGAAACTACTAGAGCTAATATCGGAATTCAGCAAAGTTGCAGGATACAAAATTAATACACAGAAATCTGTGGCTTTCCTATACACTAACAATAAACTAACAGAAAGAGAAATCAAGAAGACAACTCCATTCACAATAGCATCAAAAAGAATAAAATACCTAGGAATAAACCTAACCAAGGAACTGAAAGACCTATACCCTGAAAACTATAAGACACTCTTAAGAGAAATTAAAGAGGTCACTAACAAATGGAAACTCATCCCATGCTCCTGGCTAGGAAGAATTAATATAGTCAAAATGGCCACCCTTTCCAAAGCAAAATACAGATTCGATGCAATCCCTATCAAATTACCAACAGCATTCTTCAATGAACTGGAACAAATAGTTCAAAAATTCATATGGAAACACCAAAGACCCCGAATAGCTAAAGCAATCCTGAGAAGGAAGAATAAAGTGGGGGTGAGCTCTACTACAAAGCCACAGTAATCAAGACAATTTGGTACTGGCACAAGAACAGAGCCACAGACCAATGGAACGGAATAGAGACTCCAAACATTAACCCAAACTTATATGGTCAACTAATATTTGATAAAGGGGCCATGGACATACAATGGGGAAATGACAGTCTTTTCAACAGACGGTGCTGGGAAAACTGGACAGCTACAAGTAAGAGAATGAAACTGGATCTCTGTCTAACCCCATACACAAAAGTAAATTCGAAATGGATCAAAGTCCTGAAAGTAAGTCAAGAAACCATAAAACTCTTAGAAGAAAACATAGGCAAAAATCTCTTAGACATAAACATGAGTGACCTCTTCTTGAACATATCTCCACGGGGAAGGGAAACAAAAGCAAAAATGAACAAATGGGACTATATCAAGCTGAAAAGCTTCTGTACAGCAAAGGACACCATCAATAGAACAAAAAGGTATCCTACAGTATGGGAGAATATATTCGTAAATGACAGATCCGATAAAGGGTTGACATCCAAAATATATAAAGAGCTCACACACCTCAACAAACAAAAAGCAAATAATCCAATTAAAAAATGGGTAGAGGAGCTGAATAGACAGTTCTCTAAAGAAATTCAGATGGCCAACAGACACATGAAAAGATGCTCCACATCGCTTGTCATCAGAGAAATGCAAATTAAAATCACAATGAGATATCTTCTCACACCAGTAAGGATGGCTGCCATCCAAAAGACAGACAACAACAAATGTTGGCGAGGTTGTGGAGAAAGGGGAACCCTCCTACACTGCTGGTGGCAATGTAAATTAGTTCAACCATTGTGGAAAGCAGTATGGAGGTTCCTCAAAATGCTCAAAATAGAAATACCATTTTACCCAGGAATTCCACTTCTAGGAATTTACCCTAAGAATGCAGCACTCCAGTTTGAAAAGACAGATGCACCCCTATGTTTATCGCTGCACTATTTACAATAGCCAAGATATGGAAGCAACCTAAATGTCCATTGGTAGATGAATGGATAAAGAAGATGTGGTACATATACACAATGGAATATTACTCAGCCATAAGAAAAAAACAGATCCTACCATTTGCAACAACATGGATGGAGCTAGAGGGTATTATGCTCAGTGAAATAAGCCAGGCGGATAAAGACAAATACCAAATGATTTCACTCATATGGGGAGTATAAGAACAAAAGAAAACTGAAGGAACAAAACAGCAGCAGAAGCACAGAACCCAAGAATGGAGTAACAGTTACCAAAGGGAAAGGGACTGGGGAGGACGGGTGGGAAGGGAGCGATTAGGGCGGGAAAAAAGAAACGGGGCATTACAATTAACATGTATAGTGGGGGGGCACGGGGAGGGCTGTGCAATACAGAGAAGACAGCTAGTGATTTTACAGCATCTTGCTATGTTGATGGACACTGTGAACGGGTATGTGGGGGGGACTTGGTGAAGGGGGGAGCCTAGTAAACATAATTGTAATTATGTTTTTGTAATTGTAATTACAAATTATAAAATGTAATTGTAGATTAATGATACCAAAATAAAATTTAAAAAAATATATATATATATGTACGCATGTATGTATGTGCATATACACACACATACATATGCACACACATAATAGTTTTACTTGTATGAGGGATTTCATACAGGTATTTAATTTTAGAACTCTGTGATCTAGTTTGCACATACGGTTTTGATATTCCAGAAACATCTCAACCATTCGTTCTTCTTCCTTTAATTTCACAGAGAGCTTTTCTGAAAGAGAAAATGAAATTTAAGTTTCAATTCAGCTGAAGTAACACTAAAAAACAAGCAAGAACAAAAACATGTTGCAACTTTAGTACCTGCAAGAGCTTTAATGGAATCTTTGTAGGTATCTCTTAGGCCCGCCATCTGACAGGAGGTGTCATTGACAGTGCTTTTGAATTTATTCCAAAATTCATTTATGCTTTTATCAAATAGTGCCAGTTCATCCTCTACCATTTTGTAAGAAAACGCTACAAAACAAATAGAACATTGTATTTTTAACAGTTACTGAAATAAAATATCCACAAACTCCAATTAAGCATATTTTGGAAGCATGACCTTTGCTATGAAGTTAAAAAGTCTCTAACTTACTTTTAATTCTGCATATTCCTGGGTAGATCAAGCTACCTGGTCTTTGGTTAAGATTCAGTTAAGAATCCAAGATATCTCAGGAGTGTGACTGCACAGACACACGGCCCGACGACTCTCGGGAAGTAACTATGGTGCCGTTTACCCACAAGCAAAATCGGCGACTTCTGGGGCCCTTCAGTCCCAGCCTGGATCACAGGCCCTGGGCAGACGAGACCCTCTCCCACAGAAAACGCTCTCCCACCCCACCGCGTCTCCCTGCCGCCCCAGACCCGGAGAAGCAGCGCTCAGCGGAAGCTGGAGCCGGATGTTAGTGGGCGTGGCCCAGGACCTGCACAAATTAAAACTGCTTCGACTCTGGGCCTCAGTGTCCTCTGTAAGACCCCAGGCTCCTCCGGTCCTCCCCAACGCTAGAACCACCCCAAACCTAACTGAGGTTACCCTCGGGAGGCCGTCCCAGGAGGCCCACAGGCATCGCCCCTGGCCCGTCGCTGCCCGCCCGGCTGCCCGCCCCGCGAAGCCCGATCCCGAAATACGAATCCCTCCCCTTACAGAGCCGCGCGGGTCGGGGAGCCCAGCCCAGTTGCTACCCCCTTACCTTCTCCCGCAGGCCCGAGCCCCGCCGCCCTCTCGACGCAGGACGCGTGCCGATCCCGGCCAACAGCCGGTCTCCAAGACCCAGTTCCCAGTCGCGCCCACTGTCCTAATTTCAAATCTAGGGCGCCTTCCGCCTCCCGCCTCAGGGCGCTCACTCGCCTTCGGATTGGGCGATGACACAGACCCAACGTGAAGGGATTGGTCGAGCCACCCCTACGGGATTCTCGCGGGAAAGAGGGGGAAGTGCATTCTGGGATTTGCAGTTCTTTTTTTGGGTAGACAGCAGGACACCCAGCCCTGCTTCGGAAAATACTGAGAGCCACAGGGAGGACTCGCCCCAGGACCAGCCACTTTACCAGTGGCAAATAAAGGTTTCTGCAACAAATATAAATATTGAACTTTAATCCTATTTTACTGCCAAATTATGTACCCTGTTTTTTAAATACTACCTATAGTTTAAGTAATACAGCTAATAAAATAATACAGCTGATAAAAAAAATACCGTTGTTTAATCTGTATCTCATCATTTAATAACTTAATTGGAAAGTGGCTGGTATATAACGGTTTATTGGCTTCTTTAATATGAGCATTTCCAAAATTTCCGGATTCTCTATTTTTGATCATGTAAAACAGAAATATTAAAATAGTACTGCTGGTCTCTGTCCCAGCAGAAACTCATGACACAAAACTTTTCATGGCCAAGATTCTACCTGCCCTCTTTGATTGATGTGTTGCATATAAGTGAAAAGGACAGTGGGTAAGTCAGAGGTAATTCAAAGTTTCTAGCTTAGATGTTTGAGAGAACAGTGATGCTACTGGCAGAATAGAAAATATCTTCATGGTTGGTTTGGTGTATTGGGGGAATACAGAGGCATGATGAGTTATAATTTTAATATCTGATGTTGAGAGGATAGTGTTGGAAGCTTCAAGTGTTAATGCCCTCTAGGCAGTTTACTTCCCTAATTAATTACACAGTGACTAACTGCACCAACTCTGCAGTAAGACTGCCTGAGTTTGAAATCTGGGCTCTATCATTTACTGACTGTGAACTTTGGGTAAGTTATTTGGTCTCTCGGGCCTCAGTTTCCTCATCTATAAAGTGAGGGTAATGACTATAACAATAACTTCTTTCGTGTTCCCAATGTGAAGACCAAAAGAAATAATGAATGCAAATGCCTTAAAACAGGTGCCTATAACATAAATACTCAAAATGGTTTCTTGCTTTTATTATTTATGCCCTACCTACTTCCTATGCAATAGATTGCCATATTAAAACACATGTAAATAAGATTTTCACCAGAACAAAATATAAGTTAGCCAAGAAATAGATTGTTGCAACTGAATATTCACTTTAGCCAAGGCAATACTCACTTTAGCTGAGCTCCCATTAAAAGACAATCACACTACTTACAGAATCTTGATTTTAAGGAAACATGCGTTCTGCTATGGCTGGGTAAGTACAGTATACATCCTTTCCACCACAATCCAAGTTGAATTAATTAATTAGTTAGGTGTGGTTATTTAGCATCATCCATTTAATAATTTGCCAGTATCTCACAAGTATTAACAACTTTAGTTTCAGAATAATGGATAGTAAATTTCAAGCAATAGAAGACAACTTCATACTCTACAAGAAGATATGTCAAAGAAATAATCAATCTTCCCAGGTTTTCTTCTGCCTGCTACTTCTATAGCTTTTCTTCTTCCTACCTAATCACAACCTTTAAATAGAACTCGTGCCACATGTCGAATTTACCGAGTATCATAATTCTTCCAAGTGGTAAAGACACCTCAAGACAAATGCTGGGCATAGAAGCCACAGGGCATAAATATGCAAAGAAGTAAAAAGCTAACCTTTTCAAACAATAAGGCTTCTCTCTCACTTACCAACTTAACATTTCCCTGTATGGCCCCGGAAGATGACTGGTTAGCCAGAGACGGGTAAGATTCCTCAAGGGAGGAACAACCTAAGACAGGCACAGTCGCAGGGGGCCATCTGGTGAGAAAATGGGGAGCAGCAGAGGTGAGGCTTAGGACCTCCCCCCTCATGTTCTGAGAGAAATCTTCTACATACATGGATGTTTATTGCCCTCATCTAGCTCGGATTAACACATAGTCTACAGGCACACACCTGATCATCTACATTTGCTCTCTTACAACACTAAACTCTGTTTTCTACCTTTATCTGGTATCTACCTACCACTTCAGCATTTTATTAAAAATAATAATAATAGAGAAATGTGGTATCCACATATAAATCAAGTTTAAAAATCAAATGAATATTCATATTTGAACTGACTGTGTATAGTTCATAATGCATGAACAAAACCGAAAGCTTCTGTGATGACTGCCCTTGCACTGTTCACCATGTAACTTATTCACTATGTAAGAATTTGTACTCCATGTAAGAATTTGTTCGTTATGCATCAGAAGATTGGAGACTGACGAAAATTAGGCTTGGGGTGGATTAATGATTGTGCATTGAGTATTGACCCCCCTATACAGAAATTTATTGTTGTTAACAACTATTTGATCAATAAATATGAGAGATGCCCTCACAAATATATATATATATATATATATATATATATATATATATATATATATAACACACTTCCAATTGTAAAATAAATAAGTAACCGGGATGTAATGTATAGCATAAGGAATATAGTCAAAATATTGTAACAACTTGATATGGTGATAGCTGGTACCTAGAATTATCATTATCATGTATATAAATGTTGAATCACTGTGTTGTACACCTGAAACTAATCTAATGTAATACTGTTGTCAACTACCCTTCAATAAAAAAAAAAAAAAAGAAGACAACTTCAGTAATTTCTTTAGGCCATTACTAGTTTAGGATAATAAATTATTTCCTTAGCTTGGAATAATGCTTGGACCATCTCTCTAATACACTCCTGATAGAATCTGGCAGAGTATGACTGATCCATGAGTAAAATGGAAAAAGAGTTCATTAGTAAGGTTTTGAGAAATTCACCACTTATACAAGCTTCAACTATATATCACAGACTAAGGTGCACATCTTGTAGCTGACTTATTTTTCTACCTCCTGTAGTGGATTATCTTTGTTAAAGTGACTCTAATTATGAGCAGGCAGAAACATCTAGGTGGTCCTCAGAATAGATTTTTTTTTTGTATCATTAATATATACAATTACATGAGCAACATTGTGGTTACTAGATTCCCCCCATTATCAAGTCCCCACCACATACCCCATTACAGTCACTATCCACCAGTGCAGTAAGATGCTATAGAATCACTTGTCTTCTCTTTGCTATACTGCCTTCCCCGTGCCCTCCCACTGCTATACTATGTGTGCTAATTGTAATGCCCCTTATTCTCTTTGGCAACTGTTAGTCCATTCTTGGGTTCTGTGAGTCTGCTGCTGTTTTGTTCCTTCAGTTTTTGCTTTGTTCTTACACTCCACGGATGAGTGAAATCATCTGATACTTGTCTTTCTCCACCTGGCTTGTTTCACTGAGCATAATACCCTCTAGCTCCATCCATGTTGTTGCAACTGGTAGGATTTGTTTTCTTATGGCTGAATAGTATTCCATTGTGTATATATACCACATCTTCTTTATCTATTCATCTATTGATGGGCACTTACCTTGTATTCCATTTCTTGGCTATTGTAAATACTGCTGCGATATGGGTGCATATGTCTTTTTCAAACTGGGCCCCTGCATTCTTAGGGTAAATTTCTAGGAGTGGAATTCCTGTGTCAAATGGCATTTCTATTTTGAGTAACCTTCATACTGCTTTCCACAGTGCTTGAACTAGTTTGCATTCCCACCAGCAGTGTAGGAGGGTTCCCCTTTCTCCACATCCTCACCAACATTTGTTGTTGTTTGTCTTTTGGATGTTGGCCATCCTAACTGGTGTGAGGTGATATCTCATTGTGGTTTTAATTTGCATTTATCTGATGATTAGGGATGTGGAACATCATTTCATGTGCCAGTTGGCCACCTGAATTGCTTCTCTGGAGAATTGTCTGCTCATACCCTCTGCCCATTTATAAATTGGATTATTTGCTTTCTGTTTGTTGAGGTGCATGAGCTCTTTTATAATGTGGGTGTCAACCCCTTATTGGATATGTCATTTATGAATATATTCTCCCATACTGTAGGATGTCTTTTTGTTCTACTGATGGTGTCCTTTGCTGTAAAGAAGCTTCTTAGTTTGATATAGTCCCACTTGTTCATTTTTGCTTCTGTTTCCCTTGCCTGGGAGATATGTTCATGAAGAAGTTGCTCATGTTTATGTCCAAGGGATTTTTGCCTATATATTTTTCTAAGAGTTTTACGGTTTCATGACTTACATTCAGGTCTTTGGTCCATTTTGAGTTTACATTTGTGTATGGGGTTAAACAATAATCCAGTTTCATTCTCTTGCATGTAGCTGTCCAGTTTTGCCAACACCAGCTGTTGAAGAGACTGTCATTTACCCATTGTGTATCCATGGATCCTTCATCATATCTTAATTGACCATATATGGTTGGGTTTATATTTGGGCTCTCTATTCTGTTCCACTGGTCTGTGGGTCTGTTCTTGTGCCAGTACCAAATTGTCTTGATTACTGTGGCTTTGTATTACAGCTTGAAGTTAGGGAGTATGATTCCCCCTGCTTTATTCTTCCTTCTCAGGATTACTTTTGTATTCGGGCTCTTTTGTGGCTCCATATGAATTTTAGAACTGTTTGCTCTTAGTTCATTGAAGAATGCTATTGGTATTTTCATGGGGATTGCATTGAATCTGTAGATTGCTTTAGGCAGAATGGCCATTTTGACAAAATTAATTCTTCCTACCATTAGCAAGGGATGTGTTTCCCTTTATTGGCATCTTCTTTAATTTCTCTCATGAGTGTCTTGTAGCTTTCAGAGTATAAGTCTTTCACTTCCTTGGTTAGGTTTATTCCTAGGTATTTTATTCTTTTTGATGCAGTTATGAATGGAATTGTTTTCCTGATTTCTTTTTCTGCTAGTTCATAATGACTGTATAGGAATGCAACAGATTTCTGTGTATGTATTTTGTATCCTGCCACTTTGATGAATTCAGGTATTAGATCTAGAAGTTTTGGAGTGGAGTCTTTAGGGTTTTTTGTATACAATATCATGTCATCTGCAAACAGGGACAGATTGACTTCTTCCTTGCCAATCTGTATGCCTTTTATTTCTTTGTACTCACTGATTGCCATGGCTAGGACCTCCAGAACTACGTTGAGTAAAAGTGGGAAGAGTGGGCATCCTTGTCTTGTTACCGATGTTAAAGGAAAAGCTTTCAGCTTCTCGCTGTTAAGTATAATGTTGGCTGTGGGTTTGTCATATATGGCCTTTATTATGTTGAGGTACTTGCCCTCTATACCCATTTTGTTGAGAGTTTGTATCATGGATGGATGTTAAATTTTGTCTAATGTTTTTCCAACATCTATGGAGATGATTATGTGGTTTTTGTCCTTCTTTTTGTTGATGTAATGGATGATGTTGATGGATTTTTAAAGGTTGCACCATCCTTGCATTCCTGGGATGAATCACACTTGATCATGATGGATGATCTGTTTGACTTTTTTTAAATTCAGTTTGCTAATATTTTGTTGAGTATTTTGCATCTAAGTTCATCAGAGATATTGGTCTTTAAGTTTCTTTTTTTGTGGTGTCTTTGCCTGGTTTTGGTATTAGAGTAATGTTGGCCTCATAGAATGAGTTTGGGAGTATTCCTTCCTCTTCTACTTTTTGGAAAACTTTAAGGAGAATGGGTATTAGGTCTTCACTAAATGTTTGATAAAATTCAGCAGTGAAACCATCTGGTCCAGGAATTTCTTCTCAGGTACTTTTTTGATTACCAATTCAATTTCTTTCCTGATAATTGGTCTATTCAGATTTTCTGTTTCCTCCTGAGTCAGCCTTGGAAAGTTGTATTTTTCTAGAAAGTTGTCCATTTCTTCTAGGTTATTCAGTTTGTTAGCATACATTTTTTCATAGTATTCTCTCATAATCCTTTGTATTTCTGTAGTGTCCATAGTGATTTTTCCTTTCTCATTTCTGATTCTGTTTATGTGTGCAGACTCTCTTTTTTTCTTGAAAAGTCTGGCTAGGAGTTTATCTGCTTTGATTATTGTCTTGAAGAACAAGCTCCTGCTTTCACTGATTCTTTCTATTGTTTTATTCTTCTCAATTTTATTTATTTCTGCTCGAATCTTTATTATGTCCCTCCTTCAACTGACTTTGGACCTCATTTGTTCTTTCTTTTCTTGTTTCATTAATTGTGAGGTTGTACTATTCATTTGGGATTGTTCTTCTTTCCTCAGGTAGGCCTGTATTGCAATGTAGTTCCCTCTTAGCACAGACTTTGCTGCATCCCACAGATTTTTGGGTGTTGAATTATTGTTGTCTCCATATATTGCTTGATCTCTGTTTTTATTTGGTCATAGATCCATTGATTATTTAGGAGCATGTTGTTAAGCCTTCATGTTTTTATAGGCATTTTAGTTTTCTTTGTGTCATTTATTTCTAGTTTCATACCTTTGTGATCTGAGAAGCTGGTTGGTACAATTTCAGTCTTTTTGAATTTACTGAGGTTCTTTTTGTGGCCTAGTATATGATCTATTCTGAAAAATGTTCCATGTGCACTTGAGAAGAATGTGCATCCTGTTGCTTTTGGATGGAGTGTCCTGTACATATCCATTAAGTCCATCTGTTCTAATACGTTGTTCAGTGTCACTGCCTCTTTACTTATTTTCTGTCTGGTTGATCTGTTCTTTGGATTGAGCAGTGTGTTGAAGTCTCCTAAAATGAATGCATTGCATTCTATTTCCCCCTTTCATTCTGTTAGTATTTGTTTCACATATGTAGGTGATCCTGTATTGGGTGCATAGATATTGAACTGATCCTTTTATCATTATGTAATGTCCTTCTTTGTCTCTTGTTACTTTCTTTGTTTTAAAGTCTATTTTGTCTGATACAAGTACTGCAACTCTTGCTATTTTCTCCCTATTTGCTGCATGAAATATCTTTTTTCCATCCCTTTACTTTCAGTCTGTGTATGTATTTGAGTTTGAAGTGAGGCTCTTATAGGCAGCATATAGATGGGTCTTGTTTATTTATCCATTCAGTGACTCTATGTCTTTTGGTGCATTCAGACCATTTACATTTAGGGTGATTATCGATAGGTATGTACTTATTGCCATTGCAGGCTTTAGATTCGTGGTTACCAAATGTTCAAGGATAGTTCCCTTACTATATGAGAGTCTAATTTAACTCACTTCCTATGCTATTACAAACACAATCTAAAGGTTCTTTTTTATTTCCTCCTTTTCCTTTTTCTTCCTCCTCCATTCTTTGTATGTTATGAAGCATATTCTGTACTTCTTGTCTATCCCTTGAGTGACATCTATTTAGAGTTTGGAACACTTCCACCTGTAGCAGTCTCTCCAAAAGGCACTGTAGAGGTGGTTTGTGGGAGTTAAATTCTCTCAGCTTTTGAATATCTGAAAATTGTTTAATCCCTCCTTCAAATTTAAATGATAACCTTGCCAGGTAGAGTATTCTTAGTTCAAGGCCCTTCTGCTTCATTGCATTAAATATATCATGCCACTCCCTTCTGGCCTATAAGGTTTCTGTTGAGAAATCTCATGATAGCCTGATGGGTTTTCCTTTGTATGTGATCTTATTTATCTCTCTAGCTGCTTTTAAAAGTCTGTCTTTATCTTTGAACTTTGCCATTTTAATTATTATATGCCTTGATATTGTCTTCCTTGGGTCCCTTGTGTTGGAAGATCTGTGCACCTCCATGACTTGAGAGATTATCTCCTTCCCCAGATTGGGGAAATTTTCAGCAATTACCTCCTCAGTGACACTTTATATCCCTTTTTCTCTTTCTTCTTCTTCTAGTACCCTTATATGGTGAATATTGTTCCATTTGGATTGGTCACACAGTTCTCTCAATATTCTTTCATTCTTAGAGATTCTTTTTTCTCTCTGTGCCTCAGCTTCTTTGTATTCCTCTTCTCTAATTTCTACTCCATTTACCATCTCTTCTACTACATCAGTCTGCTTTTAAATCCCTCCATTGTATGTTTCATTTCAGATATGGAATTTCTTAATGATTGAATCTCTGTCTTAAATTCATTCCTGAGTTCTTGAATGTTTTTCTGTACCTCCATAAGCATGTTTATGATTTTTATTTTGAGCTCTCTTTCAGAAACATTGGTGAGTTCAGTTTCATCTGGCCCTTTTTCTGGGGTTTGTGAGATTTTGGTCTGAACCTGGTTTTTTTGACATTTCATATTTCTATGTGGTGCCCTCTAGTGCCCAGAAGCTCCAGTCTCTGGAGCTGCTCCGTCCCTAGAGTGAGGTTGGGGGTCATAGGAGAGTGAAGCTGGTGCCAGAGGGAGGAAAGATCTGTTTCCTGATTCCCATCTGTGGTGCCTCTCTCCAGTATCAGAGCCAGTGGGCTGAGCACACAGGTGTAAGCCTCTGTGCTTGGCATCTCTAGCTGTTATAGGTGGGGCCTCCATTTGGCTGGCCTGATGCCAGTGCAGTGACTGCCAGTTTTTGAGTGGGTGCTGTCAGGCCAGAAGGAAGGCTTGGCAGGCTGCATGTCACAGTGGGGGGCCTCAGAGCTGAGCAGCCATCCAGGGGGATGGAGCAGCTGTAGTTCCTCAAAGTTCCCAACCTGTTGGGCAGAGCATGCTCAGACAACGTTGTCCAGCTCTCCCTTCTCCTGCGCAGCAACCTCTGTGCAAACCCTGCCCCTTCAGCAGCCCTCTCGCTGCTAGGAAGCCTCTCAGACCGCCTGCCTTTCCTCTGTCACAGAGCTGCCAGATGTAGATTCTGTCCTCCACAAACAGCCAGAATCTCAGTCTCTCAGGCACTCTGCCTGTCCCAGCTCCCCAACCTCCAGAGCACCACACAATGTAGGTTTCTGCTTGCAAAGCAGCTCTCCAGGGCTAGGTATTCAGCAGTCCCAGGCTTCTACCCACTCCCCGCTCCATTTCTCTTCCTCCCACCAGTGAACTGGGGTGGGGGAAGGGCTTGGGTCCCGCCAGATCAAGGCTTTGGTACGTTACCCTGTTTCATGAGGTCTGCTCTGTTCGTGAGGTCTGTATGCAGCCTGGTTCAGCCTTCTTTCTCGTTGCAATTTTAGGGTTAATTCTATTAACTAACTATATTTTTGTACTATTTGTGGTTTTGGGAGGAGTTCTCTGTCTCACCTCTCACACCGCCATCTTGAATCCTAGGGAGTGATTTTTATATATTTGCCCTCATTTTGAAACAGTGAATAACAATTATAGAATCATAGGATAGACAAAGGATTCCCTTTTACTTCTTGGTGGGATGTTACATAAACTACTATTTCTGAGAGAAGCTTATTCCATTTGTCTTGTGAGAAATGGACAATGGCAAAACCAAATGTGGCAATAGCACTCTGAAGCAGTCTGTCCAGAATGGTCAAGGACTTGGTCAATGACTGCCAGCTTCCCTATTTTTTGCTGTTGCTTCCAACTCAGGACAAACCAGAGGAAGCCAAATATGCTTCCCAAATGAATCACATAAGATGCTCTGCTTCTATCTAACCCATCTCTTGCTTGCCTGTGCCAACAGCCTCTAACCAGAGCATACCTGAGGCCTTACTTCATTTTCACTACAAAGGTTTACTCCCCACTCCCCTGCCTGCTTCTGAGTTTTTGTCAACTGAAATGATGATAACTGACTCTTGCTAAAGCAAGCTCAGAATAAATTGCTTCTGTTTGTTATCATTCCAGTGGCCTTCATTTATTTCCTTACTTGACTATTCCCAAAATAGAAAGTTTCTGGTGGATTCCAAGGCCACAGTAGAGGATGGGAGCCAGAGCTGCCCTCAGGCTCTGAAGTGCCCATCTGAGTGCCACTTGGCATTTCCTCCAGGGAAGATGATAGTAGCCACTCAACCTCCATTAACAACTGTAGCCCTGCTGTCAAATGATGAGATAAATCATCCAACATAAGTTCAAAGTGGCGATTGTATATATGAAGTTCACCTAGTGATCTGGAAGCTGGCCAAATGAGTTTCTGTGTCAAACAATTTTCTCTCATGACTACACAGAAAAGTTTCATAGTTGGAATGATGATAAAGGTGAAGTAGATGTGTGGGTAGTTGAAAGCATTTAAAACAAGCTGGTTATAGCATCAGCTTTTATTCATTTTGCAAATGTTTTAAATCTCATCAGTGTTGACCTTGAGCAACCTGGACACAGCCTAGACTAAGAAGAAGCATTGCTCTGGAAATAAAACTTAGTCTCCAAACAGGGTTCCTGAACTAAAGAAATGACCAAGGGCAGGTTTATGGAACATTTCCTCTTCACTAAACTAAGATTACTGGACCATTGCGAAGTTAAAATTGGATAATAAGATATTTTTAAAGGAAAATAATTGGAAGAGCATAAATGCAAGGCATTATAAAGCACAACTGAATTTTCAGCACAATTAATTTTACCCCAACATATACATCATTTGGATCAGATTAGCAAACTCGTGGAAGAACCAAGAGTGAATACAGTTCATGGACTGCCTGGGGGAAGAGCAAAATGTGGGGAGAGCCAGTGCTGGCTGACTACTTCCTAATTCTCTTCCTATTGAAATGATAAGAATGATAAAAGAGATGGATAAGTCTCTAACCCTGGATAGAGATTAATATTAGCTTCTTGGGAGCCATTTAAAGTCACTTTCTGACAAATGGCCTGGTGCCACT
Source organism: Manis pentadactyla (assembly GCF_030020395.1). NCBI lineage: Eukaryota > Metazoa > Chordata > Mammalia > Pholidota > Manidae > Manis > Manis pentadactyla. The sequence goes on along the minus strand of NC_080024.1, from coordinate 67,610,674 downwards.
TGTGATCCCACTCTGTAACTGTCAAACCAGTCTCATCTACAGAAACTAGGATGTGTTTTAAGTTCCTTCCAGGTGAGCCTCACAGGAAACTCAGTGAGGAAAGTTGCGGTCAGCATGGCCACTTTCATGAGGGGTGCATTCAGTTGTACTGTGGCTGCGCCTCTTTTGGCCATAAAACCCACATATACAAATTCTCACCAGATGTACAATTTCTCATAAAATTAGGGTTTTAATTCTAGAGATATATTCTCTGAAACCTTGACAAGATAAATCAGTGCAAAAATTGAATTTCATTCAATAATCCAGATACATTCAGTGATGTATATATTAAAATATGCCATTGAATCTTCTTGCAGGTTAACTTTTGGGAGGTACAGGGGCTTAAGGCTGAAAGCAGAACAGGTGATGTATGAACTGCATTATCACAATGATTCTCAACCCCAACTGCACACTGGAATCACTTAGAAAACATATTTAATATATCAATGCCTAGGTCCCATCACCAGAAATTAAAATTGTGTAGGGTAGGACAGAGTTTTGACATTTTTGGAAAACATCCAAAAAGATTTTAATGGTTAGAGCATTTCCTCCAGGGAAGGTAACAGAGGCTTAGAAGTTACCTATGGACACTGGATCCCATAACTACCATGCTGTTAGATGATGTGGAAGGACTCCAAGAAAACTTCAAAGTGACAGTCAGACTGTGAAGAAGATTCTTGTTGATGAACACTGTGAGTAGAAGAAGACAAGTGTTCTGGAAGGTAAGATAACGAGAAATTTACCTACCTCCGCCCCCCACTGTCTTGTGGAGCTTAACTGCTTCCCCAGGAACCCTCAGATTCTTGGAGACATGGCTTAGCTTTGCAGACCCGGTCTCCCACCTGCCCTGAGCCCAGAGGTTTCCTTGAGCCGTTCTTCTCTTTATTCCCAATCTTCGTTTGCTTTGGTGCTTCCCATGTGCTTCTACCAAACGCTCTGTTTTCAACAAACCATTTTTCTGATTGGTTACTAGCCTTTTGAATTCCATTCCTATCTTTCTGTTACAATGCTCTCAATTATATTCTCTAGTCAATAAAAAGGTGGCTCAGTTTTATCACAGTTCTATTACTAAAGTGACCTCCATTTTCACTTTCTTGCCTTATTGTCAAAAACAACACATTTCCTTCCAGATTTCATATATTCCATGTATTTCCTTCTCTGTTCCATATATATCATATGATTCTTTTTGCTAATAAAGAAAACTCAAGATATTTTTATTTAAAATGCTGTAATCAGAAAACACCTGTCATATCATACAAATGTTTCATGTCCAGATATTTACTCATCTATTTCCCTCAAAGCCCCAGTGAAATAGTAAAAAAGCCACAGTCTATTTTAAATTAAAATGCATGGCTGTAAAGGCTATTTGACATGCAGTAATTATTTGTGTAGTCTTCTAGCCAAGCATACAAATTGCCAATGTCTCTGCCCTTGAAGGAAATGAACTGTACAAAATATTTCAAGCAAACATGATCCAACTGTTCACACAAAAGGGAGGCTGCATAAGAAATTCATTGTGTCTCTAACCAAATTTCCCTTCAACTTGCCACAGATCAGCATGTACTTCACCTCTTTGGCACCAATTAAAATCATAAACAGATGAGCTTTCAGCAAAGAAGGGCTGACGTGCCTTCTCACAGATGGTCAGCATCACATGTTGCGTTATGCCATGAGGGTGATGTATAAAAACAGTGGGGCTCAGACCACTTCAGCTCCAATTGCTCTCTGTTTAGAATTGCCTCTCTTTCAAGATGGATTTCCTTCATAGGAATGGAGTGCTCATTATTCAGCATTTGCAGAAGGACTATCAAGCTTACTACAATTTTCTAAGTTTTATGTCCAGTGTTGGAGATCCCCGGAATATCTTTTCTATTTATTTTCCACTTTGGTTTCAACTTAATCAGACAGTTGGAACCAAGATGATATGGGTAGCAGTCATTGGGGATTGGTTCAATCTTATTTTTAAATGGTAAGCCTTCTGTTTTGTTTCATTTTTCCTAAAGCTTATTCTTAAACTGTAGCTTTGGCTTAATGATCACATTTCAGATTCCTATCGTTTTGCTTGGAAAATCTTTCAAACATACCAGTTAACTTGAAACCCCTATTCATAAATGGAATTTACAAAAAGAATAGAAATGTATGCTTTACCTGACTTATAAGTAAATTCCAAAACCCTATAACATGTATGCTGTGATTATCCAATGAGTTCACTAAGTGCACAGCACCATAATGAAAATACTGATAATTCCAGGGCCCACTTTGATATTTGCATTCTTAGTATCCAAAGCACCCATGGGATGTCCCCTGCAAGGAAAAAGTGTGCCTGTTTTTATGGGAAAGTAGGAGCCAAAACCCCAAATGACTGTGTCATCCTCTATAATGAGTGACAGACCAGAACCCAAGTTCTTTCAGTCTCCTCAGCATAAGCTTTCTCCATCAATGCTCTGCTTGAGTCATTTTATAGGAAAAAATAGCTAGTCCCTAATTAAGTAATAGTTGTGTATTTAAATATATACTCATACTTATATTTTTTTAAATACAGGGTACTATTTGGTCATCGGCCTTACTGGTGGGTCCAAGAAACTCAGATTTACCCTAATCACTCAAGTCCATGCCTTGAACAGTTTCCCACTACATGTGAAACAGGCCCAGGTAAGCAAATATAGCAGCCTCAGGTTACTAAAGGTATTCCAAGAGAAATTCATAATGTCTGATCATCATCTAATGACTATATGATATTATATAGGGTATTAAAGAAAATGCCATGGGTAAGGGTGCTTAAAGTTCACAAGCATAAAATTTGCTAATGAAAAGGAAAGAAGTTTCATGAAAAATCAAATTTCATTTTGTTGTTTGTAAAAAGGTAAGTTAGGAGACTACTCCAAAATGATTTTATATTTGGCATTTATTTTTTGGAAGAATGTAATGCTTTGATTTTGAAACAAAGAAAAAAAATCAGTTAGAACAAATTCCCAAAGAACTATATTAAAATCCTAGAAATGTTTATTTATCTGCTGCTGAGCAATTTTCATAATTATAGATCTTCTGAGACTCTCATGAATAAGGGGAGAATAGACACATTTTCTATAAAAAAAGGAAAGGACTTCCTGCTATTACTATTGCTAGGAAAGATGATCTCTAATCCTAAAATTATTTCTTTTGAATTTCCTTTTTTCCTCTTATGTTTGTAGTATATAAGTAGACTTCTTAGGCCACTTCCTTTTTTATTATAAAATTCTATGTGAGTGTAAATCTTTACTGTGGAAGTTGACTTCAAGATTATAAAAAGGTTTATTGAAATATATACATATATATATATATATAAAAGAAAATTACATGTCACTTTAATTTACAAGACTGTGTGATAATGTACCTTTCCATAGTTTGTTACATAGCATAAAGTTCTTGCCATTTGACATCCTGAAACTAGCCCTGAGTATAGTGAATGAATGAGTAAGTTCCTAATGAGTTTTCTGAATATATTTCTTTCTGATGCCCATAAAAATATATACCCATGCATATTATTATCACATTGTACTGTAATTCATCCTTTCTATATCTGGCTCCCTCACTAGACTGTGCATTCTGTCAGGGATAGTGCATATTTTATCTTTATGAAACCAGTGTGTGTTGGATGGATGAATAATCTTTGAGATAACTGAAACGCCACTTTGGTTCATGCCAGCACTTCCCAGCATGTGTTCTATCTTATGAGACATTCTCTGGGAGAAAAAGAGAAATATTGCATTCCACATTTACTCCTTGAAGATTTACAACTCATGTAAGCATGTAAAAGGCTCTGAAAATTCATATATAAGAAATAGACTTGAAAGAAATAGATTGATAAGAAATAGATTTGTCTTTAACTTAGTGATTAAAAAAAGACTAGTGTTTAACCTTAATAAATTGCCACTTACTTAAGAAAAAGAGAGAGAAAAGAAAAGTAAAACAAGGAAAACAAAAAACAGAACATCAAAGCAAAATGATTAAGAAAAAAATCAAGCAGCAGGGGAAAGACATTCTGGGACTAGAAGGGCTACCTTTCTGCAGGCTTTTGCCAGATTTGATGCCCCTTTATGGCTTCCCTTGACCATTTAATGACAAAGATTCAGAAGGGACCAGCCACGAGATAAGCATGGGGTAGCTGCTACTGCATAGCAGTCATTTATAAGTCAATTGGTAAATCAGACATAGTAATGCTATCTTTAGATACCTAATGATATCTCTTTAGCCCAAGAAAAATAAGCTGATTCAAGATCCAATACAAATACTTTAATTTTCTGATCAATTGAAAACAATTAGGTATGAAGAATGAATAGCGATGTACCAGATTTTGGTGTAACAGCCTGAGTTCTTAATTAGCTTTAAACATTTTGATTTATGGAATTCCATGAACTTAAATCTGGAAAAAAGATTTGTCAAAGTAGTGTTTTGAAGCTCAATTTGATGCAATTTTTGAAAAATCTTTATCCGTTTCTAAACATTGTATATAGTCTGTGCTCTGTGGCTTTTTCCTGAGTTATTTGTAATTTTCGTTGCTAATATGCTATTCAGTTGTCCATTTCTGATACTGATAATGTTAACCTCTATTCAAATGGATCAACACTTTGTTGCAGGAAGCCCATCTGGCCACGCAATGGGCTCATCAATGGTCTGGTATGTAATGGTAACTGCTGCCTTGAGTAACACTGCCAGTCGGGTGGATAAGTTGTCTACCATTCTACACAGGTCAGTTTTGCTTCAGTTTCTGTAGGACTTAAATATGACAGTTTTAAATACAGAAAATATTTTTAAAAATTCATTTTAGTATATTTTTAGTTGTTGAAATGTGCTTATTCTGTCATAGGCAAAATAGCAAAATGAATAGAAAATTAATATTTTGCTTTAAGATAATGCCCTAATTTGCTCACAGCTACTGCCACATTATAGGATTGGAAATGCTTAATTAATTAATGATCTGCTAAAAGTGCCTTTGGGTTTCTATAATACAATAATTGCTTTGGTCATACATAAGTCATCTGAAATTACATAAGAAAGTATTTTTGCATGTGTATTCCCTTGCTTGAAGACATACTAGAAGTGTTGAGAATCATCATTCCCCTTGAATGCATTAGTTTAGTAAAATTATGCTTCCTCCTTTGATTAACCAAAGCTTTTGACATTAATAACATGTATTCTGGCTCCAAAGACTATGCGACCTTTTTAATTAAAAATATTCTAGAGACAAACTTAAATTTGAATGTTAGTAGATTTACTGTTAGTAGATCCCTAATTTTTAGAAAGGACTATAACTTTAAGATCACTCACAATTTTTGCAAAAATTGGGTTCTTTCCTTCTCTTCTTTCCTGCATCACCTTAATTATCATTTAAATAATACAAAACACCAATTTAATCATAAATTATTAGGCTACTGAGATAAGATCTGTCAGTTAACTGCTTAAAAAACACTATAACATATACAATTATGTAAATGTTCTTCCAAACTAAAGAATTTCCGAGATCCATCACATATTCCACTTTTTAGACTACAATTGGATAATATAAGAAACAAAAGACCTAAGGAATTTAGGCATCTTAAAGGTTTATTCTAATGAGACAGTGACTTGTGTGCCTTAATGGATTCATTATCTAGCA